>NW_023503307.1:267583-515413 GCF_014529535.1 Bradysia coprophila
TTAAACAAAATCAAAATATGTCTTACGCGTCGTGGATAAAATATTAAAAGAAACGTTTTATCGTGCCGATTTACTGGATCAAAAATTATAAAGTAATCATCATCAACAACAAGATATTATGTTAATTTTCGATGATTTGAAAGACGGTCCAAACTTTGAAAAGCAAATATTTGTCGAAGTTCAATGGAACATCCGGACTGTTCAAGTATTCGTTTTAACAGTATACAGTACGATTCCGTATTTTCGACATATTTTTAATAGTTTTCTTCTATTATATCGAAATTCATTACCAGTTTAATTTTACACTCAACTCAAACACGCTACAAACTTAAGTCAATCGACAATTGTTTAAAGATTTGCCATTTTTCTCGCAAGAAACATGACGCATTGTTATTCAATGTTTAGATTCGGCTCTTGGACGCTGTCAGTTATCAGCGGAAGCAGCAGAGTGTCAAGGTTCAATTCCACAAAATTTCGACAGCCATCCAACACGATGCAGAACTAAATGCTGGAAGAAGCAGCGCAGGTAAGAAAACAAACATTTATAACAAAAGCAGCGAAAGAAACGGCCAAAAACGAAACATTGCTAATTTGGCAAGTTGTTTTCAAGAATGTGACTAGTCCAGTGCTCAGTGCAATCAAAAGTTTCAGCCTTGAATGATGTGGATATAAACCGCCTCAACAATGCCACAGAGGGTTTGCAAACAAGGCGATTATCAAAAAAAGCGAATAGAAACCATTACCAATCGATCGCCATCGTCATGTCAACCGATTTTGCTAGTGTATTTCGTGAAGCGTGGAAACTTTGGAGAATGACGATGTCTTCAACAACTATATATTTCACGGTGGCATTTTTCCCAATTGGGATGAATATATAGATTAGACGCAACAATACGAAAAGTCATATATACGACGATAAACCACAGCTCTTTCCATTGAAATTGCCGTACCTTGGACAAAGAACATTCATCAGCTGCATTTTGCATGATTCACTTACCCAAGCACTAACCAAAGAACACCATTTACGTCAACATTTCCACGATCAACATTATTCCTGAAACGTATTGCGACTCCATAGCTGACACATATTGAAGCTACCAACCTTTTACACGGATACTCCTAACTTACCAAATGCAACACATTCGTCAACAACCATATAACGAATACCAACTCCTCTAACAAGACAGAAACCGTTACACCACATACTTCAACTTCAAAGCAATAGACAAACACCATTCCTATACCACAGACAGCACGATATTCCCTGTCATCGAAGCTCCCAATGGATGTCATATTATATCCGTCACTTTCAAACAACATACAAGAATTGTCCTCAACCCACTTGGCACTTCACTGTTATTGAAGCATCAAAACAACATACAACAAGAACGAATATTCAAGTTGTGGCGAGGCTGATCGCGAAAAAAGTGTAGAATTTGCGGCAATCAGTTGTGCATTTTTATTTTTTAATTGTCGTTTAATCAAATCCAAGTTTATCAGTTTGTTTACAATAATTCTTGTTAAAATAAATTTACAGTCTGGCCAGAGCTTTTTTCACAATTATGATATGAAATTTCACTCATTTTAAGTAATATAGACTTAAAAATTTAAAAAAATTGAAATTTAATGGAATAATGAAATTGCAATAGCGTTCATCACCTTGTAGATTGAAAAGAGCACCGAAAAACAATGCAATATTCTAAAAATTTTTTAGTAAAAAAAAATGTACTACCTAGGGTTACCCGGGTAAAAAAAAAAGTGGTCGTGGAGACGTCTTTCGATCTACACTATTTTTTTGTAGTGGAGGTGAGACGTCTCTTTTTTTGACTTTGAGACTGGTTTAGTTCTCATAATTCATCGAAATTCATCATAATTCATACGAAATTGTGGAAAAAAAGAAAGAAGAGAGTCTCGCTTTTAAATATTTTTCAAGATGTTGAGACTTTATGGATTTGTAGAGTAGTACTCGTTTTCAATATTTTTTTCGAGAATCCTGGAAGACTGACAGAGAAGTCTCATTTGGAATAATTTTTTTGAACTTCGGGAACTGACGAAGTAGTCTGCCTATCAGACTTTGTTGACATAGTAGTTCTGCTTTGCGAGACGGATGTGAGACTGAATGGTAGTGCTCGTTTGACCTTTCGAGACGGTATGAGACTGAATGAGTATCTCATTTTCGAACTTTTCGAGACACGTATGAGACTAATGGTATCTCATTTCGACTTTTTTCTGAACGCCGTATGAGACTAGAATGAGTAGTCTCATTTCAACTTCGAGACGGTATGCGACCGGATGAGTAGTCTCAATTTTCGACTTTTGAACGGTGTGAGACTAACTGAGTATCTCCATTTCGTACTTTTGAGAGGTATGAACTGGATGAGTAGTCTCATTTGACTTTTTGGATCGGAATGAGACTGGAGATGATGTCTCATTTCGACTTTTTAGATTGGTATGAGCGTGAACGAGTAGGTCTTATTTCGACTTTTTTGAGCGGTATGACGACTGGATGGAGGATCTCATTTCGACTTTTTGAACGGAATGAGACTGGATGAGTAGTCTCATTTCGCTTTTTTGACGATGGTATGAACTGAACGAGTAGTCTCATTCGAACGTCTTTTGAGACGCGTATGAGACTGGATGGTTTCTCATTTCACTTTCTGAGATGGTATTGAGACTGGATGATAGTCTCATTTCACTTTCTGAGACGGTATGAGACTAGATGAGTTGTCTCATTTCCTTCTGAGATGTATGAGACCTGAATGAGTTAGTCTCATTTCACTTCTGAGACGGTATGAGACTAGATGAGCAGTCTCATTTCGACTTTTGAGACGGTGGTCTGAATGAATATTTTTAAAAAAGACCTGTTTGAGGACGGCTACATTTCGAGTTTTTTTTTAAGCTTTTGAGTTTTTTTTTCTTTTGAGAGGTCTACATTTTGAGTTTTTTGTTATTCTCTCTGAGACGTCTCACTTTAGTTTTTTTATTCTATTGAGACGTCTCACGTTTTTGAGTTTTTTTTAATTCTTTTGGACGTCATCACATTTTAAAGTTTTTTTATTCTTCTGAGACGTCTCACATTTGAGTTTTTTTTATTCTCTTTGAGACGTCTTCACGTTTTGAGGTTTTTTTATTCTCTTTGAGACGTCTCACATTTTGAGTTTTTTTTATTCTTTGAGGACGTCTCACATTTGGTTTTTTTATTCTTTTTAGAGGTCTCACATTGTTGAGTTTTTTTTATTCTTTTGAGACGTATCACATTTAGTATTTAGACTGTTTTTGAGTCTCATATTCTCTGTCCGTTTGTTTGTCATTTGTTACTTCTCTGTTGAGTTCATAGATGGCCACACTTTTCATTTCTCTTACAAATTCACTAGATCCATTTGTAACAGCAAGAAGTTGACTGAAATGATTGTAATAATTGTTTAGTAATATTTTTGATTTTTTAACTTTTTTTTATTTTGATGTATTTTGCGCGTCACCCATCCAAGTACTAACCGCGACCAATGATGGCTAAGCTTTCGGATCGGACCACCAACGACGTTACGCTTGTGCTAAATCTGATATATCTATTGGCAGTGTTTTATTTTTGACCGGTTTCTTACAATTTTCCGAGACTAACGAGTGGCTCTTTTCAAGATATTTTTCTTTGCAGCCTTCCGAGACTGACCGAGTAAGTCTCGTTTCGAATTTTTACGAGAATTGTTTGACGATGACGGAGAAGTCTTTCGGATTTTTTTTGTTAGACGTGATGAGGCTGACCATGTCTCCGATTTAATAACTTTTTTCGAGACGAACGAGTGCGTCTCTTTTCAGAATAATTTTTCTTTGCCACTTCGAAGACTGAATCGAGTAGTCTCGTTCACCCCCCCCCAATAATTTGCGAAGATGTTTTGACGGATGAAGAGACTGAACGAGTGGTCTCTTTGCTAACATTTACGGGTGTGCGAGACTGCGAAGAGTGCGTTCTTATTTGGCAAAAAATATTTTTCTTTAGACTTTGAGAACAGGAAAATGTTCTCTTTCGACAAATAGTTCTCTGGACTTTGAGACGAAAAGTGTTCTCATTCGACAAAAATGTTTTCTTGTGACTTTGAAGAACCAAAAAGGTGGTCTCATTCGCAAAAATAGTATTCTTAGACTTTGAGAACGGAAAAGTGTTCTCATTTGAAAAAATGTTTTTTGGAGCTTTTGAGAAAGGAAAAGTGTTCTTCATTTGGCAAAAACTATTATTTCTTGGTTTTGAGACGGAAAATGTTCTCATTTCGACAGAAATGTTTCTTGGACTTGTTGAGATACACAAAAAGTGTTCCATTTGGCAAAATATTTTCGTTAGACTTTTGAGAACGGAAAAGTGTTCTCATTTGCAAAAAATATTTTCTTGACTTTTGAGAACGAAAAGTGTTCTCATTTTCGACAAATGTTTTCTTGGATTGTTGAGAAACCAAAAAGTGGTGCTCATTTAACAAAAATAATATTTATCTTAGATTTTGAGCAACGGAAATGTTCTCATTTCGACAAAATATTTTCTTGTGGCTTTTGAGAACGGAAAAGTGTTCTGCATTTCACAAAATTTTTCTTGACTTTTGAGAACAAAAAGTGGTCTCATTTGGCAAAAATAATTCTTAGACTTTTTTGAGAACGTGAAAAGTTTCTCATTTGAAAAAAATGTTTTCTTGGACTTTTGAGACGCGGAAAAGTGTTCTCATTTGGCAAAAATATTTTCTCTTGGACTGTTTGAGACGGAAAAGTGTTCTTCATTTCGCAAAATGTTTTCTTGGACTTTTGAGAACCAAAAAGTGGTCTATTTGCCAAATATTTCTTAGACTTTTGAGAACGGAAAGTGGTTCTGCATTGGCAAAAATATTTGTCTTGGATTTGAGAACGGAAAGTTTCTATTTACTGACAAAATCGTTTTCTTGGACTTTGAGAACAAAAAAGTGGTCTACATTGCAAAAATATTTTCGTTACGACTTTTGAGCAACGCGAAAAGTGTTGTCGAATGAGAAATATTTTCTCGAAATGAGAACAATTTTCCGTTCTCAAATTCGAATAAAATATTTCTCGAAATGCTACCACTTTTCCGTTCTACAAAATCTGGAAGAAAATATTTTCTCGAAATAGAGAAACTTTTTCGTTTCTCAAATTCGAATAAAATATTTTCTCGAAATGCTACCTTTTGCGTTCTCAAAATTGGAAGAAAATATTTTCTCGAAATGAGAAGCACTTTTCCGTTCTAAATTCGAATAAAATATTTTCTCGAAATGAGAACAGCTTTTTCGTTCTCAAATTGGAAGAAAATATTTTCTCGAAATGGAGAACATCTTTTCCCGTTCTCAAAATTCGACATAAAATATTTTCTCGAAATGAAGAACCTTTTACGTTCTCACCCACCAATTGGAAGCAAATATTTTTCTCGAAATGAGAACACTTTCCGCGTTCTCAAAATTCGAATAAAATACTTTTCGAACTCAGACACTTTTCCGCGTTTTCTCAAACTTGGAAGAAAATATTTTCTCGAAATGAGAACACTTTTTTTTTTTTTTTTTTTTTTTTTTTTTCCGTTTCTCAAATTCGAATAAAATATTTTCTTCCAAATATGAACAAAAAAAAGAAACAACCTTTTCCGTTCTCAAAAATTCGAATAAATATTTTCTCGAATGAGAACACTTTTCCGTCTCAATAATTGAATAAAATATTTTCTCGAAATGAGAACGACTTTTCCGTTCTCAAAATTGGAAGAAAATATTTTCTCGAAATGAAGAACACTTTTCCGTTCTCAAAATTCGAATAAAATATTTTCTCGGAAATGAGAACATTCTTCGCGACGCTGCAAAATTGGAGAAAATATTTTGCTCGAAGAGAACACTTTTCCGTTCTCAAAATGGAAGAAAATATTTGTCTCAAATGAAGAACATTTCCGTTCTCCAAATTCGAATAAAAATTATTTCTCGAAATGAAGAACACTTTTCCGTTCTCAAAATTGAAGAAAATATTTTCTTCGAAATGAGAAACTTTTGCCTTCTCAAAATTCGAGATAAAATATTTTCTCGAATGAGAACCTTTCCAGTTCTCAAAATTGGAAGAAATATTTGTCTCGAAATGAAACACTTTCCGTTCTCAAATTCGTAATAAAATATTTTTCTGAATGAGGAACACTTTTCGTGTGTTTTCAAAATTGGTATAGGAAAATATTTTCTCGAATGAGAACACTTTTCCGTTACTCAAAATTCGAATAAAACTATTGTCTTTCGGAACTGAGACCACTTTCCGTTTCAAAATTGGAAGAAAATATTTTCTCTGAAATGAGAAACACTTTTCCGTTCTCCAATTCGAATAAAATATTTTCTCGAAATGAGAACACTTTTCCGTTCTTCAAAATTCGAATAAATATTTTTCTCGAAATGAGAACACTTTTCCGTTCTCAAAATTCGAATAAAATATTTTCTCGAAATATGAACACCTTTTCCGCTTCTCAAAGATTGGAAGAAATATTTTCTCGAAATGAGAACCTTTTCCGTTCTCAAAATTTCGACATAAAAATATTTTCTCAAATGAGAACAACTTTTCGACCTCACAAAATTGAGAAAATATTTTCTGAAATTGAAACACTTTTCCGTTCTCAAAATTGGAAGAAATATTTCTCGAAATGAGATACACTTTCCGTCTCCAAATTTGAATATTTTTTTTTTTTTAAATGAGACTACTTCGTCAGTCTCGGAAATGTATTAAATCCGAGAGCACTGCGGACAGCCTCATCACGTCTAACCAAATGAAAGTCTAAAAAGGACTACTCATTCATCCTCGAAACATTTCTCGAAAAGTAGTCGAAACGAGACCACTCGGTCGTGCCGGAAAGTGTAAGTGAAAAATTATCACAAGACCCTATGTTCCAGCATTCGAAAGTATTAAATCGAGACCACTCGGACAGTCTCATCAGGCCCTAACAAATAAATGTCAAAAAGACTACTCATTCATTCTCAAAAATTCTCGAAACAGTAGTCGGAAAGAGCAACCATCAGCTTCTCTCGTTCATTTCTATTCATTTACATAAAAATAAATTAAATATTGAGACTTCTCGCAAACTGAAAACGTCAATGAACCGAAATGGACCCTTGAGGACTAGCGTATTTTTCGGTCTCACTGAGACTGAAATTTTACCCGCGGATATCAACAAGAGTTGTTGTGATCAAATTCAAATTTGAAAGATCGGTATTGCTATAATCAGTTCGTATACAGTGGTCATTTGGTGATACGAAAATTTACAATTAGGGTATGCGGTGTGTCTATAATGACAATAGTGTGGAATTATGGGCTCCTACAGCGATGGGGAGGTTATAGGTACAGTTAGCAATTCATTTCTGGCTGAAAAGCTGCCAATTCACTATAACGTTTGTATCATGTGAATACGTCTGCTTCAAGCATATCTCATAGAAAATCGTACGAGTGTACGTTAAGCTCGGCAACTTTCGTAAACTTTGTGCAGTTCTTCAGTAGATAAATACCTTAAAGCTTTCGTTTCTGGTCTTCTGAAATTGATTGCCATAAACGTGGCATCTATTTTTCAAAGAACTGTTTAACCTCCTAATCAATACTTTGGCAAAACTATGCCAAAACGCGAGGCATAATTGTTAGAAACCGGCCTCAATATGGTGACATAGTTTATACTTTAACTTTTGCGAAATGCCAATTTATTGACTTTCATGATGGGATACAGTTTATGTAAACCGTCGTTAGCTTTCAGAAGCATCCTGTTCACATGTTCGTTGTAGTTTAAGTTTGGTTTAACGTCAGTAACCAAGAATCGAACGCTATCCTGAAAGGGATTTTTGTGTGCCATTTCATTTCATAGCACAAGCTTTTCATTTTGGGACGCCCGCGTTTGGACCTCTTGAATGAAAGAGCTTCAGATTTTCCCACATTTACTCTAATTTTCCAAATCCTATAGTTATTGTGGCAACTGTTTAGAAGGTGGATTGTACATTTGACTGCTCTGCTCCAGGGATAAATCTCGTAGAAAAAGTATTGTCATCATCTGACAAAGACGGTTCAGAGTAGTGTTCATATGCGTCGGCAATAATCATGAAAATTGATAAGAGATAAAGGTCCTAGAGGATCCTTGCGGTACCATCATTCACTGTTATTGGGTCGGAGAGCTGGTGTCCCAACTTAACTCTGTAACTACGTCCTTTGAGGTAGGAGAAAATATTCTGATGAGATAATCGAAACTTCAAAGTTTATCGTTTATATTATGAGTCCTTCAACCCACATTTAGTTGTCGAAAGCTTTTTCAATGTCTTAGAAAAGCGGTGCTATTGTAAACTTCCCATCGTTAAACCATTCTATTGCTTCTTCAAATAACCTTATGAGAGGCATGAACGCTAGGAGTGCTTCTCCTAAAGCCGAATTGCTGTTTGGAATAATGCATTTGATGTCGCATATTGTAATATTCTTACATGGCGGACTTCTTCGAGTACTGTTCTGCAAGACTGTTCAAAGACTAATGGGTCTAAATTTTTTGCCTCGTTTAGCGGGCTTCTCCTGGTGGGTATCGTATACACATGGCTTCCTTCATGAATCAGGGTAAGTAATCCCTATGCTCAGAATAACATTAATCAATTTAGCGAGGAATTCAGAGTGCAGACCTGGAAGCTTTTTCAAACATATTTGGGATAGCATCCGCGCCATACGACTTTATTTTTTCAAATTTTTAAGAATTAATTCTAATTTCCTCAGGATCGCGTCAAACGTAGCTCAAACAAAATTGACGATGACTTCTCGAGAGAGGAGATAACTTCAACAGCACAACGCATCACCAAATCTGGATCTCCATAACACTATTTTGTTTGTGGATCTCGTCTTGTAACACTGTTTGCAATAGCATTTGCCTTATCAATGGATTACTGATTAAGGGAACCATCACTTGCCCTTCAGCACCCTACGAAAAGTGACAATTAATAATTTGCATAAGAGACTTAGCTTTGGAAAATGTTTCACTGACAAAAAAGTTGATAGATCTTGCTACAGTTAATGCAATTTCTCATACAAAAACCAAAATGCCTATGGCAGACAATGCAAATTTTGTATGAGAAATCACAACTGGAGCTAGATTGTCTGTCCCAAAGCACCTAGCAGGGTAATAGAAAAAAATAAAGTAGTACTTTAATCGAAGTATGCGAAAATTTCCATACCTTTTTTTCATAATGTCATTGCAAAATTACCATTAAGGCTGCTAATGGTATTATTGGTATCAAAAAACTACTCTATTTGACGTGTAAAAACCTCTATTACCCTGCTAGGTGCTTTGTCTGTCCTGATACAGGTAATAATTTTGTAAACTTTTTTGTCTGTGTAGGCAACGCACTTCAAACATAAGAGGTACTTTAAATAGGGTACTGAAACTGGACAGTGTATCGAACAAATTTTGGCACTGTAAAAAAAATCGGACACTTTTTTCGTACAACGTAGTACTCTATTTGGCAGCTGTTGCTTGAAGTGCGTTGGTGTAGGACATAATTTGGATAAGGGAGTTTGGAAAACGTTTGGAAATAATTTGCAAAAAAGACTTAACTCTGAAAAATCAACTACAAGTAATTTGCAATTAAAGACTTATGTTTCTTTGAAAATTCATTGTTGAAATAGCCATAAAAGACTTAAGTCTAGAAAAGTGATCACAAATAATTTGCTCAAGGGACTTAAGTCCCCTATGCGAATTAGGGCAGTGGGGCGTTTTGTCTTACAGATGAAACCATAGAAATACAATGAAATCGGCAATAGAAATTGGCCCCGAGTAAAAAAATCTGCTCATTCAGGTTAAAACAGATCTGTATTTTCAGTATATGTAGTTACCCTTAAAGGCTGCTCAGCAGCCTGTACATAGAAAGTGAACGAAAAAAGGATATAAAACATCACCGATTTAGCCTGTTCTTGTTTCCAGAACAAGAAGGTTCAATTAATAGCCTGAAATTGTATTCTGAATTCATTAAAAACATATTGAAACAATTTAGTTCTGTATTTGTTTTCATAATGATCGGTTAACAATATCAAAAGTCGCGATGTATAAAAGATATTTAGAGCCTTCGTTTTCCACGCTTAATGGAAATCCGACAAAATATATCTTGAAGGTATTAGTAACTTTTTGGAAATGTTTAAGCTTTTCGTTAATTACAATCTTTTTATTGTTTACAGAAAGTGAAATTAAACGTAAAAGACGCGTTAAGTGTGAAGAAAGATTCTGAGGTACTGATCGCTTACAGATACCAACACGTTTGAAATGTTCCAAAGTTTTACATAAATTTACAGAAAAAAGAAAATTGTGTTGACTGGTCTCACCACGGAGTGTAAGAGTCAAGAATTATTCAACAGAAATGAACGCGTGCAGGGCGAATTGAAGAAATAATTGGTGCAAAACGGGTAAGTTAATGATTGTGACGATGAAGAATGATTGGAGTGCGGTATGTGATGACGAATGACTTTTTATATGAACATAAACGATGAGATTGATTCACGCCTATACATTGGACTGCAAATACGCGTGACGGTCGTATTGATGATTTTGTCGTTTTTTCTTCGCATAGATAACTTGGGTTGGCTTTAAAAGATGTGTTAATTTTATTTTGATTCGTTAAATACTGGAAAGGGAAGTCACGTTACCGAAAAACACAAATATTTCGTTTATTAAAAACTGTTTGATGTGTAATAACGTACACCATGCAATTTTCAATTTTTATTGCAAACATTGTCACTCTATGTTGATACACGACAATTTACTTAATTCAAAGAAACTGAAAGGAGAGACGGTGACATGTACGACACTGCAGCACTATTCTTCATTAGAATAAATGAACGACGGTCACTTTTATATATATATACCTATTCGAGCACAGCTTGAAGAAAATCGCTACCAATAACATTTTGAGGCTATAAACCAGACAAATTCCGACTGTATTACGGATATCTTTCGAGTGGTGAGTTTGCAAATCACTAAAAAATAAAAAATTGGTGACGGAAAATTAATAAAGATTACAATGAATACACGGACGGAGTAAGAGTTTTTAAATCCAAACGAAAGTCGAGTTTGTGGGCTCTACAATGTTTTATAAATGAAGTTGACCCGAGTGAACGATTTAAGTTACACGCCGCTTGTATTATGGCACAATTTCCCCGCAAAAAGCATTGGAAGAAGTTTTCTGATTTATAAATATGTTAAACCTTGTTAATATAAATAAAAAGAGACATCTAAACAAAATTAAAAAGAATTAAAAAAAATAAAAAAAAAAACAAAAAAAAAATTATAGTTAAACAATATTTTGTTGTGCTGGAATTGGTATGGGAAGGATGTCGATGGTGTTGCATTTGTTATGAAACCCTTTGACCGGATTGAATGCACACGAACTCAGCTTGTATAAAATTAAAAGTCGACACGTGGTACGGCGGCGTCCGAAGTACACGTATACGTGGGTAACTCATTATGTCAGCTGGGGGGAAAAAAAAAAACCCCCCCCCCCCCCCGCGCCCCCCTTGATTCCGCCCCCCATGCGCCCCGCCGCGCTCCCCCCCGCCCCCCAGCAAGATTGTAAGGCTTCTTGCAAAATGAAAGTTCAATGGAAGTTTGGCTTACATCTGGCTTGCATCCTGGGACGGTTCTGGATGACGCAACAAATAATAATGCAAATTCGTGGTTTGCACCAAATATGAAATATACTGCGAGACTCACGAATGAGACACTGCTTGCTTTTTGAACGAATTTTTTTGTCAGTGGAGAATCACAGTCATGGAATTTAGGTGGTTTGCACTGTATTGCTATTAAAAGATTCTGACCAGCTTATTTGTGTGAACTCCAATCGATTTATTTTCCATAATATTTTTGAGGGTGTACGCAGATTTACTGATGGATTTTGTTGGGGGCGACTCCGAATAACCACTACAAGATTTTTACATTCGACAGCCTCAAAGGAGCAGAAATTGTTAAGAAGATAATATTGTGTAATGCCTCTTGCGAAGTTTTAACCCTTAAAAAAAGAGATACCGAACGGCATAGATGACAAAAGAAGTATGATAACTGGGAAGGAGACGCTACCACAATGGCTTCTTTTTTATGGAATACCTTGCTCCAAGGGTAGTTAAGAACATAGTCTACAACCACTTCGCGGCGGCTCGTCAGAATCTACTTTATAATCATAATTGTATATCTCAACTGACGTACAAACAAGACTTCAAACTTAAATTGAAAAAAAAACTATTCGTTCCTAAACTTTGAACGTTTTTATGCGTGCTAATAATAATGGTCTATAATGTGCATCATTGGATGTGACGAGTCTTACCTAAATTAAATGTGTGCTTGAATGTGTACCTCTCTGGCCATATTCGAATTATAATTTGACAACAACAAGCGAGTTCCTCTATTAGAAAGGCTCGTGACGAACAACAGACGTTGAGGGCAGCGGGGACGGAAGGGAGGAGTGTATTATGAAGAGGTCGGCAAAAGTGAGGGAAGGATTGGCTAGGACCGAGGGAGGTGGGGGGGCGAAGGCGGTGAAGACGACCGCGGTAGGTGGGTGTGATGTGGATGTTCAATAGGGAGACAGGGAGTAAGAGTATAGAATGTAGGAGGGAGGAAGGGAAGCGAAGGAGTGAATAGGCGGAGGGTTAAGACAAAAGTGAAAAACAATGGAATATATGGAAAATAATAATAGCGCACTCTGCTAAGGCGTAAGACCCAACAAGGGCAACAAAGGACCTACTGGGAAAAAAGATTAGCGATTACTACGGAAGGGTTCGTTCACACAGTACTTTCACTCGAGCCACGAATCCCAGAAGATATTGCACGTCAAGGCAGGCCATCCTAATCGCATACAATTCCTTTTTTTTTACTCAAGTGATCGGTATTTTCAAGGCAGAAACTAATAAACGAGGTGAAAAAGTATCAGACTAATTGCTCACAGTTAGGTTTTTAAGATGGAACGGCTCGAGATAGTTTCGGTTGGTTTGGACATGATATGTAACACTTGTTCGGAATAGGTGGGATTAAATCAAAAACTTAAGAATACGGTAAATCCGACTCGCGCTGGAGATTTTTCGTAAAACTTTCTTTCATCTGGCAGGGTAGCTCAGAAAAAAAAAATCTACTTCGAATGCCGTCTTTTACAACGGACATAGCGGCTCTCTAATTATCTTCGAATTTATCAATAAAAACACAAACCATAATGTGCTTCAGTTTTTCAAACGTCCGTTGTAATGACTTTTCCTTAATTCAAATTGATTTTCGTAATGTCTGAATCGGGTAAGCATTTAAACAAAATCAAAATGTCTTACGCCCGTCGTGGGATTAAAATATGTAAAGAAAAAAACGTTTTCGTGCCGATTTACTGGATCAAAAATTATAAAGCTAATCAATCATCAACACAAGAATATTATTGTTATATTTTCGACTGATTTAAAGACGGTCCAAACTTTGAAAGCATATTGTGAAGTTCAATGAACATCCGGACTGTTCAAAGTATTCGTTTTAACAGTAACAGGTACGATTCCGTTTTCTGACATATTTTAATAGTTTCTCTATTCATAGTCGAAATTTTCATTACCAGTTTATAGTTACGAGAATATGTATGAATTTTTGGAAGTAAATGGAGTTGCTGTAATTGTACGTTACTTTGTGAATTGTTAGTGTATCAATGTTGGACATTCTCTCCATTTGTCATTATTACGTATATCTTAGGTCTACTTGATGGTTTTATTTTCAGTTGACAAGTTTCAAGTTCAATTTCGAAAAGATTTGGACTTTATATGTCACACTTTGTCTCTGAGATTTCGTTGACAAATCTACTCAAGAAGCTATTAAATAAGCTGTTAAATAAGTGTTAACGTAAATTGTATACCAGTTAAATGTCTTGCCTGGAGACAATCGGTCTGGTTGAGGCCTATTTCATCAAAATTCCGAAAGGTAAGATACATCTGTATTTACCACGCCAAATTTAACGATATTTCACCTAAAAAATTCTTGAAATTAATCTTTTAAATGCCACCCGCCTTTGTCTTATTAATAGACGGTTTGCGCAAATGACGTATCATTTAAAGAAGGAAATTATAACTTATAATTTATAACCTTCCAGAACTTCTTGTATGAAGATGTGACTTTTGAATTCCCACTTATAAGTTGAATTATAAATTATACGTCAGCTGCGCAAATTATCTGAAATATTTTTTCCGGACCTTGGTTTTCATAACAATCACTCTTACTGTTTTGTACACGTAAAAAATACCATTTACGTTTCTAAGCTGTTCTTCATGGTTTCTTTTGGTAAAAGCAGTAATATTTCGTTTTTTAGCATGTTTTTTATGACGCTCACCCAATCGGGAAACTATCCAGCAATTACTTACTTTCATTGTATCTTTCATATTTTTTACTAAAGGCAGGGTTTGTCGACGTACTCACACTTTATCTCTTGACACCAATGCTACCGAAGCAGAGGAAATTCATATGAAACATCAACAACTCCAAAAATCAAAGTTCCTCTTAAGACATAATTTATCCAATTTCTGACCCGATTTCAATTTAATTAAATTTTGTATTATTCAGTTACACCTGAACATATTTTCCTATATTTTCCCCAATTTTTCTACATTTTCCTAGATTTAAAAAAAAAGACCTTCAGTGGATTGTGTATGTAGAAGTTGCAGAAAAGGTCGAATTAGCTCGAAGGCAATGTGAGCGTGATCAGGGTGCTGAGAAAGTAGGACATTAAAAAGATTTTAAACGAAGCACATGACCGTAAAAATTTCGTTAAAATTTTTTGTGAGTCGCTATAAGGCTCATTACCTAGGTTGCTGCAAAGCTAACCCACTTCTGCTCACAGAGATTCCGGATTTTCGTATTTCATGAATAATATGTGATTGTCCCAAATCTTTTGTCAGATCGTTTCGGTGCTGTTCACCCCTTCAAAAATTATTCGAATCCATTTCTTCCTTTTTCCATATGTATAGTGCTTTTGCACTTGGCACCCAAAAGAAAATCGCGCCTTAGTCGAGAACAAAAAACGATTTTTAATTGTTTTAGAACGAATGATTCGTCACCTACCGATGTGGGGCAACTGTGCAACTGCTTAGTCTGGCAAGATTGGATGCAAGACGATTTTTTATTATAAAATCATTTGAGGATTTTCAAGAATTTTCAATAGACTTTGAATTATTTTCTAGTATTTTTTACTGATTTGAAAGGTCCTTAAAGTACTCTACTAATTTTTAGTGTTTTATTTCGAATTTTCTTTGATCTTATACGAATTCGAGTTTTTCCTTTCAAAAGATTTTCTTTGTCAATTTGTGAAAACCATAACCACTTAACGATTATTTTAAGTGGGGACATCTCTAAATTTCAATGAGTCTTGTTAAGTAGACGTAACTAAAAGGGTGTAATTAATTTACACACCAAGTAGTACCAGTGAGATATGTAGCAATTGGCATCATGCAACCAGAGATAAATCTTTTTAGAGTACAAATTCGTGTCTTAAAATAATTGCAAAACATCTCGCAGTCAGATTGTACAGGGAGGGAAAAGTGATGTTCAACATGTTTTCTGATTTGGAAGTGTTGTGGCTTGTAAATGATTTCACACAAAATTCGTTCAACAGCAAAGCGACAAACATTATACTTCAGAAAACGAATTTCCTATAAAGCCTGATTGACTATACAAATATATACAAATAATATTGTCACCCTGTGCCATGAAATTTTACACTTAAAAACATTACATAAAATATCATTTAAACTTTTATTACAAAATATTTTCTTTTTGTTGCTGTTCTTTACATAAAATGTACATACAATATAACAGAATATAAGCACCGCCTTTTCAGGCTGCTTCAACCAATGAAAGTGATTGAAAAGAGACCGACATAGAAATTATGCTGAGGCATGAATGATGTTGGTTTTATGTATCTATTTTCTTTTTCGATATTATATATGGATGGATGGATACATATTTCTAAAGGCACATGTTATATACCATAAACACTGTAAATACTATATATAAGATGTGATCGTACGTATATTACATTATTATAAATAAATATATGTGGAACAAATAACAATGTTTTGCCCATATAAACGAATGTATGTTGAACGTATATACATATTAAATATGACGTTCATATATCGTTGAATATTACATTCACATGTCTTCGACGTAAGAAATTGAGTCTTATGTATTAAATTGAACATTGCAAGTGGGAAAAGTTTTGCGTCTTGAGTCAAAGCCAAACATGCATATTAAATAACACATTTGTTTATAAATTAGACTATGTCGTATATAAATACCGTACATATTCACACAGAGATAAATCAAAAGATCTTGTAAAATCTCTTAAATTATTGTATATTCAGACAAGTGAAATTTTGTTATATTGAATTTAATTTATTTAAAACGGGTTTCTGTTATAAGTTTTAATTAGTTGTCTGAATTTGTAGTTGTTAATTAAGTAATATTTTGAATGGGGATACAAAGTGTATGTCATTTTGTCGATAGAGTTTTTTTTCTTTAAAATGATTGAATTGTCGTTCCGTTATTTATATTTCTTGATATGCGTGACAGAAACAGACATTTTCACTTCTGTTAAACGAACGGAAATACAATATTTCTAGGCTGCAATTTATTGGAATAAATTATTTCAATTTTCAAACCGCTACAAGTCAGTCCAGGATAATTGTGGTATTGTAGGGACGGTCGATTTTTTCAACGCAAAAGAAACCGGTCCACAAGAAATACTAGTTGTCCCTAGACTCAGAAAAACCATTTTTGCCAAATAATTCGATGAACAAAAATTTCCGAATTTAGATACACATTGCCGACATTGACATTAAAAAAGAAATAGTTATTTTCCTAACGCATGTTAAAATGTTTCTTTTAGCGAATGAGAGGTTTCCAGCTCGAGCCGGAGGCGAATTCGCTAAAAAAAACTTTTTAGCATAAGTTAGGAACAACGTTTTTCCTAAACGACGTGGGACATAAGCGACGAAGTCGTCATATTTCAACACTAGTTAGGAAATAGCTATTTTGCTAACATGTGCCTAAATGGAAATTTTGCGCAATAGATGTGAAAATTGTCAACCCGAGGCGAAGCCGAATGTGCAAAATTCCAGTTTAGGTATTTTTGACGGCATTTGTGAAAAACGTTGTTCCTGACTCATGCTGAGTTTTAGCGAATTCGACTCCAAAACTCACCTCCAGGTCGTGCTGAGAACATCTCACTCCCTAAAATTTAGCATTTGAGTTGGAAAAATAACTATTACCATGCTCCGTCGATTCGTCATTCAATCTAGTGTTTAAAAAGAGAAAAACTGACACTAAAAGTACTTAAACGACACTTTAAAAAAAAATAGGAAAAAGTGAACTAAAACCACTTCTTGATTTTCAGACAAACTGTGAATTTGTATGAAAATCGACTGGATTTTATACCGTCTTATCATAATAAAATGAAAATGTTGAAGAAATACAAAAAAGTTAATTTGGCCATTGATCAAAATTAGTGAATAGTGATTTCTATGGCAAATTGAAAGCTTCAAAAATACAGTGGAAATTTAATTGTTCTTGTGTGGTGATAGCTCAAGCTCATTGTTAAAGTATTTCTAGAAGAAAGTCCTGCTATAACTAAAAAAAAATATTTTACAGGTTACAGAGTTTTTGTAATTAGCACCAACAATACAAGTTACAGAATCTAACTGCGATTGTCTTAAATTGATGAATTTAAGCTGAGTTTTTGTTGTGCAATGAGATTGGCTTTTCTTTCTGGGTTAAAGTGTTAAAGCGATTAGCATTAAAATTTATCGTCCATATACTTCTAATGTTCAGTATTCGCAATAATAAGCTGTAACTCATCACTCGTCTAAACTCCACTGCAAAAGCGTTGTATGAGTTTAGGTAGAACACATTACATTGTTAAGCTAAAGTAGTCTTCCTGACCTATTTAGAGCTTGTTTTCGCTTACGAAAAGTATTCTGTCGAGCATTTTAATTTCAAATCGTTATTCTGCAAACAGATCTTTGAAAATACCGCTTTTTAGGGCACGCCGAACATCCGAGAAATCGTAAACTTTGACCTTTGTCAAACTTCTCTTCCCCCAAACTGAGGGATTTTTCCAATTTCAAATTTTGTAATTTTAGACTTTGTCAATGCTAAAACAAAGTAAATTAAAATTCAATCAGAAAGAACGATGTGCGATTATATCATTGCTGCTAGTGGATGAATTTCCCATGACAAACGAAATTTTTTGTGGATTTCTAGCAAAAGCAGCAATGATTTCACATCACTGCACTGTCTGTATGTAGGTTGTTGAACTTGTTTGTCAGAATTGCCTTTAAATGAGAGTGAAGCAACATTTCAATATTAAATTAGTTGCATGTTGATACTGATTAAGACTGGGATGATAAGGACCTAACGGACCTTATTAAACGTTTTTTGTGTGAGCTATAGTTCATAGGTATTTAATCTAATGAAGCTAATGTGAGATTAGTTACACTGCAACGCAGGCTTATAATTGCTATACCAATGCTTTCGATTTGAAATACTGAGCGTAAGCTTAAAAGTCCTATCACAATTTAAGCTCTTCCATAAAGTACACAGACATACCAAACCCCTAAGATTCGTTGTTTTAGCCATCCGTTATCTTACTATCGCTACACATTTGAAACAAATTCTTTTGTTCTAATAATAATCGGATAATAGATTTACCCACGATTGACTCAAACCCTACCCATAATTGTTGTGTGAACTCTACCGGTTTGAACACATGACCTCATGCAATTCAAATGGCATGATATTCTCTAAAAAATACCATTTCCACTAAAGAATGAAATTTCTTCAAAAGAAAATTCACTTACCGGATATTTTCTGTTCTTCTACCGTAACACTTTTCTTATACAAACAACACAAAGATACCTCCCTATTCAAAGAAGTTCGCATATATATATAAAATTCAACCACCCATCTACCCCACACGAATCTGAATAACAGTCTAACCGAATTCTGAAACACATATACCCAACAACCAAATACACATAATGTCATTTGAAAGTTTCATAGCACCACCCCTTGAATATCAATACTATGTATTCATATCGAATCCCTTGTCGCCTGCGAAAACAGTTTAATGTGCTATGTGTGTGCTAGAATGCGACAGAAGAGACATGACCAGAAAACAACCCCCGTCACCCCGTCGTGCTCTTGTGCACATAAAATATGAAGGTTGATACATAAATGCCACACCAGACCGTCTCTCTTCAATTGTGGTAACTCAAAAAACTATATCTCTTTTATGCATATAACATATTTTGCTGGCTATATACCCGGTATGACAAGTCTCGCCTATTGAATAACGAGAAACTCTAGTCGGAATATCCAATATTATAACATTTTTTGCTTGAGGTATTTGCTGCTGTTGCTGGTGGTGTTGTTGCTGTTGTTGTTGTTGGTGGTGTTGAGCTTGTGTTAGTAATAGATTTTCATGTGTTCATTTCAGGTCATATAGAGAAGTGTATCCACATACATTTCACAATTTTATACTGTTTTATATTGAACATATTTTTGATTCAATAGATTTGGTTGGTTGGATAAGAAATATTATTTTGGAATTAGTAGCATTTGACTGTTTGTCGGGATGTGACATGTTTCGATCGTAAACGGATATAAATGTTCGCGGTGGAAGTTACGTTTTGTATGTGCATTTGATACATTTCGGTTTGGTGTTTTAGTGAGAAAAACTGAAGAAAAAAACTTCGATATTTGTTTCGTTATTAAATTAGTGAATTTGGATTAATCGAAGAAACAATAAAAATAAGAAACAGGAGAAAAAAAATTCAAGTGCTGGTCTTTCGGGCAACAATATAAAAAAAATCCGCATTTTAATTATAGTTACAAAAACAACAACAATATCGGACCAAATATGGAATTGAATTTATAATTGAAATTTTTGTGAAAGTAGTTGAACAAAAATCTTTCATCATTTTTGAGTTTAATAATATGAGTTTGCCCAGTGGGGTTGATATGACGAATCTTATGTCACAGCATCCCGTGTTGGGAGCCCTGCCTCCAGCATTTTTCTTGAGAGCCGCTTCTGAACGTTATCAACGAACACCAAAATGCGCTAGATGTCGAAACCATGGAGTGGTAAGTAATGTTTATGGAATTCTAAATCTCTTATGGAGATGATTCTGGGACCGACAACCCCTATAGTTCAAATTAGTTGACAGTATTCCGAAAGAGTTCAATAGAAACGAGTCCTTCTTTGGAAGATCTCTATGTCTTTGTCATTTGAACTATTTTTTGCAATTGCTCTATGATGCTTTCAATCATTTATAATCAAAGTTCCTGTTGGCAATTTGATTTGAGTCAGCTTTTAATCGCTACATCAACATCAAAATTAAAACGAATTGCAGTAATACCAGGGGAACTCAAAAAATTTTCGGTAATTACTAAGTATAGGAAATTAAGTACTTCTAAGTTCCATCAGTTCCTAACTCTTCATTAAAACGAGATTATCTATGAATTTTGTAACCAACTGTCGGTAGATTTAGTCATCTGCTGTCGACAACGACGGCAAGAATAAGCTATGAGCTCAGGCTAGTATTGGCTTATATAGCGAAATGTTCGATAAAACTATTGAAGGAATAGATTTTGCATCAAACCAAAGCACTTCAATTATTAGTGGTACTCTGAATAGAGTACTAATACTGGACTGTTTACCATACAAACTTTGAAAATCCATCCTAATCAGTCAGTGTTGTTGCGTTTTGTAAGTGGATGAATCCAGTGTAATGAGAATTGCAAGCGGACACTGTCAATTTTTAGTCAAAAAAATTTGAATACCAAATTTCTAACAAAAGAGGACCCTATTTGACAGCTGTCACTACGACCACTCTTGCTTAATACGTTGATCAAAACTACTGTAAACAAAAAAATATTTAATTATTTTCACGTTACATGCTTCCCGTTTCTAAAAGGTTAAGCCAGAGCACTCTCGTTTGACAGTGCTACGGTTAAGCTAAAGTTTCATTACAGAGTATATCGGTAGTTTGAACGTTTTCTCTGGTTTCTAACTGATGCCAACCCGGAGATCTTTATGAATATTATATAAAGATCTTTTTACCATTCTACACTAAACCCATTGTTTAGTGCAATTCAGAGTGCATTTCTGATTTAAAAAATCTGTTATGCAACTCGAGATCATAATGTTCGAAAACTGCTAACTTTAGATGCCTCTGTTGAAGAAAACGTTGTATGAATTTCGGTGCATACGGTGGGAGAATTATAAGAAGTTATATTTACAACATTTACAATCCAATCGACGTTATTCATTCCACATGCGACTTACACGTTATAATACATATATGTATATATACATGCGTAAATGTCGTAACGTTGGTAACGCATGTGGAATGAATAGCGTCAATTGGATTGTAATTGTTACTTCTTGTAATTCCGAGTCTCTATTTTATTTCACCATCGTACAGAAGTTAAGCTTGAGCTTGAATCAGTAGTATATTATTAACAGTTGCACGTTTCTTATGTGTGCTGTGATTGTACTTTATTTAAAGAGCCTTTTCCAATTCATGTAAGGTGTATTTGGATTTGCATTTGGATTGTGAACCAACATAAAGAAACTATAATTTTAAACATGAACCTTGAGTGACGGTCATTGTGGACATGATTGCACCTAGATTCTGGATACCATTTTTCCATTATAGTCTAAGTAGTTTTATGTACTGATTGAGGACTCGCACATCATGGGCAAAATTTACGTGATCTTAACATTTGATAAACAAGAAGCTACTCGCCCATTAACGATTATATCTGCTGGTTGTTGTTTGATGACAAAATTTTTTTGTATTTCTGTAGTTTAACGGTTAAAGTGTACCCTTACGTCTTGTTACTCTTATTTGTATAAGAACACTATGCTAAGTTTATTGTTTTTCTTTGTCTCTTAATCTCTTAAGAGTGGTCCATAAGATTCGTAACTTTTAAAGTGACAACTGTCAAGCTACGAATTCTTTTACTTATGAGAATTGGCGCCCTGAAGTATTGGAACCTGTGTCATACACAAACATATAAATAGTTATTTACCGCAGGTGAAGAACCAGATAAAATAAACTTTGACTGACTTTTTTAATGGTTGAAATTATTGTCAAAGTTTTAAGACTTGTCAGACTTTTTGCTTTTATTGTTATTGCGCTGATTAAATAATCTAAAAATTTGTGCTCTGTGATTTTATCTCTTTTTTCCAATAATTGAGTCAATTTCTACGTCCATTTCACGGATAATTAAAATATGCTCTCCGATCTATACTGATAAATGTGGTACAAACACACCCTTTGAAACTGTATTGAATATAAATGATAAGATAAAGTACATCAGAAGAAATAAATGGGCGATGCTTGTTATATACATTTTACGTACAATAAAAGAGCCTCCTTGCACGTGCTCGCTAATTGATTAGTAGATGATGTTTAAGCGGTTCATTAAATCATGTGGCTAAAGTGACATTATACTTATATATATGGCGTGGTTGTTATACTGACAATTTTGTGTTACGAAGAAGAAGAATTTTGTGGGAATTGTTTAATGATCTGGCCGTTTAACATATTTTGATAACATTTAAATGGACGACATCTTTGGAAACAGGACAGTTCCGATCAAAGTTTTTATTCTTGTTCAAATGTTGAGAGCATATTATAATTCCATTTTCCTCAGTTAGGAGTGAACAGGGAATGGGAAAATGACTTACAGGACACTGTTGAAAAACGAATTGAGAATTTATCGGAATTTATAATAAAAGCTTTTATGTCAAGCTTTGATAACTTTAAATTTTTAATCAGACCTTTGTTGCTGACCAACCACTGGCAATATTAATTTCAATAAAAGAACAATGGGTGTCTTAGACTCTGCATTTCTTTCGTACAGATAGCATACACATTTTCTTTGTGTGAGTTGAAACACCCAATATAATACTTTCATATTTGAGCTTTTATGTTCTGACCTAGAGAGCAATGTTAATAAATATGATGCCGGTTGTATGTCCTGTATTGGATAAGTTTTGAACACCCATTATATTTAAATGACGACTTTTAAGAAAGTGGTCAAAATGTAAGTTCTCAGTAAAAGTTATTTACCCATTTATTTCGTCGGACGGACGCCTTTGAATTTTTTTTTATTACCAAAAAGTTAAGTTAAATTATAAATTAAATTCTTTAAATCTCTCTCGGTTGTTTTTCTTTAAAAATTCTTGGATTACATGAAGGTTGAATTCAAAAACGATATAAATCGACTTTAGGACAACCGCTCAGCTGGCTCTATATATTTAACTGGGAGTATTCTATGGCTAAACTTTCAAAAACGAAAATTTTAACGCAAAACCTTTTAACACTAAACCCTAATTTCAATCATAAATTATGGTTATGTGTCGTCAACGCATATTAAAACACTTAATGCAAGCACGGAAAGCTCTCAATGCATGCCAATTAAGATCACCCATATAATAACGATAAAAAAAAACCGTGTGCTTGTAGCTGCTAGAAATTATAACGATTCTACCTAACGAACTTCTCATTTGGCGCTACAAATCCACTCAAAGAAAACAAACCATTATTCAATTTGCGAGGAGAAAAAAGGAAATATTTCAGTTCGCATTTAAACAATTTTCTAATTAACAAAATGTGAACAGTATTGCACACATGCAAGTGTAAAAGTCGTACGTCAATATACTGTACGCAAGCGAACAATAGAAAGTTTTTTTTGTTCTATAAATGTTTTTGCTGCGCCTTTTTTAAAAGGTTGCAATTAATTTTTTTTTTCATTGAAAAATTTACAATTTTCTTCTCTGTCGTTTTGCATTATTAGGTGAGTGCTTTAAAAGGACATAAACGGTACTGCCGGTGGCGAGACTGTGTTTGTGCAAAATGTACCCTGATAGCTGAACGTCAACGTGTGATGGCAGCTCAGGTGAGAAATACCTTATTTAGCATATAAACATTCCAAACAATGCATCAAGTATGTGCAGGTTGCATTGCGACGGCAGCAGGCACAAGAAGAGAACGAGGCAAGAGAATTAGGACTGTTATATTCAAGTGTGCCTGGACAACAACAACAACAGCAACAACAATCCGATAGTCAAGCACCACCATCGAGTGGCTACCATTCGGGCATTCCATCGCCACCCAACGACCATGACATCGGACCTAGAGTTCATTTTAGTGGCAGTGAATCGGGTATGTGTTTTTAATTGGGAAGAAAAACATTTTTCGCTCAATTCTAACCACTCGTTTGTGATGGATCATAATAATTTATTCTTTTCTCGTTGTTGTTAGATGTGGAATCACAAAGGATGCGACCTGAACGAATAAGCAATACATATTCACCAGATAGACCAGAAAACGAGAGTCCTGGTAAGTTTATCAAAAAAAAAATCCCATTTCATTTAATCGTTTTCGAAAATTTATGATTTCGACAAAAGGCCCACTTGAACAATAATATCACATTTTGAAATGATACGAAAATTTTGTATAAAAAAAAACATTTTCCCACATAAACATCGTAATGATGTGCACGGATAAAAGGGGTTAAACTTTTTTTACTCTGCATTTACGGTGGTTATTTTATACATCGATCTGGCTATCAGTTTAATAAAAAGAAAGATTTTTCCCTTCGCTGTATGCAGCACAAAATAAGTACACCCAAAGCCCATTCACACACAATAAAGGAGAAAAAAAAACCATATTATAACAAGCATCGAAAAACATCAATTTTTCACATAAGTATTATAGTTCAGCGAGGAGTATCAAGATGATCTCAATTCTATTTCGTATAACCTTATAATACCCAAACATACCAGCGATATATTTTTTCCTTTCTTTCTTTACTCTCTCTCTGTTGTAAAAATATCCTTTGGGGGTGGGTGCATCTGACTTGTTATTTTCATTGAAATAAACGACAAGCAAACATAAAAGACAAACCACTTCACATAGAAGATACACTTCAGATAAATAACGTTATGCTGTTTAGATGCGTGTGTAAACGATCTTCAACAAAAATAAATATCAAATGCCTCTGAGGAGGATAAAATCAAATCAATTTTTTTTGGTTGAATTTGTGTGGAAATTAAAATTTTGGAAGCGAAAAAAATTTGCAACAATTGAAAATTGCTTTGTAAACATTTACGGTTTTTGTGTGCACGACGTCGAGGGTATGTCTATCTATGCACCGCACAATTAATGATGATTTTTTTTTTTGAATGAATGATAGAATGGATACATTGTCTGTTGAGGTAAATCAGCCCCTAAATTAGATACTTTATGGTAACAAGTGTACTCGAAAAAAGAGAAAACATAATTGGGTATTTTGGGATGGATTAGAATTAACAGAAATTGTAAAAAGAATTTTGACCCGACTTGCATTGTAACTTTCAACTAACAATTTAATCTGGACGATTGATGTTTTACATTTGATATCTAAATGTCAATGAACGAACTTTCTGTTTGTGTTTTCGTTTGGATTTTCTGTTCAGAAAATCTGACGTTCTCTATTATTGAATTCAAGAGGGCTGACACACTAGTAATTTTGCGTTGCTGAGGTCAACAATTATGCTGTGTTTTCCATTGTAATCTGGTTTGTAGGATATTTGAAACAACAGATAACGCAGCATTATTATCGATCTCAACAATACAAAATTGGACATCAATAAATGTGTCCACATTACAGTATTTTCCTCTCGTGTGTGCATCTTTTCAATGCATTTAAATGTTCCATGCATCGAAAATCAAGTTTTCATCCCGAAGGTAGGCCCGAAAGTGAGTGAAAGTAGAAACGTGCGACCTTGTTACGCAAATAACTATTAACATCGCGTGTTACAATAGATTCGCTCAATAATTCTGAAGTTTCCAATAAAATTCCACAGTAATTTGAACGACAAGCTTGTAAGGTTGTCTATGGCCAGTTGATTTGAGGCAATTTCACTTGCAACAAGTAAACGTTTCTAAAATCAAGATTCAATATATATTCATGTCTGGTTGAACGAGAAGATGACCTGTTTAGAGAAATAAGCTTCAATACGTCCCCAATTGTAGCTGCATCGATATGTACAACGGAAACTTATTCAAATGTTCTACAAAACATACCACCCTCGTCCTATTGCCAAGCTTTCCACACAGAGTTTCCACATTGAGTTTGTGAGCGGATAATTTCTGAAAAGGTTCGAACGCACTTGATACGTCACGAATGACAAGGTATTTACGAAACTGTTCATTTTTTATGCTGAATGCTGTAGTAACATTCTCAGAACTTGTCCGAAAATTAATGCTTTTGTTGCTGTCGTAGCCAATTTTGTTTTGTTCATTTAATTGTTCATTGAATTTTTCTATTTTGTTATGATCTAATAGCAATGCTCGGAACACGAAACCTTCTCATTATATTTTAGAAACACTTCAATTTTTTCAATTTCATTCAATAACATTTTTAGTATCGACAAAAAAAAAGTTAAACCTCTTCAAGTATCTTGTTTTATTTATTCAACCGTCATCATAGACTAATGTTCCACTCATCGCATCTTCCACGTTAATATTCTCTGTATTCATAATACGAATTTGTTGGCATATATACCAAATATATTCCGTCGTATTTTCAAATACCAAAGTTTGTGCACAAAATACATAAAACGTATTGTGTACATTCTTTGTTTCAAACGTTTTCAATGTCAGCAATCAAGGTGTTGCGATCGATTCGAGTGGACACATTTAACAAAATGTAGTAACACCTAATAATAAAGCTACCAGCAAATTTTTGTGCAAATAAAGTGAAGAACAAATGTGACAAGAACACTTCTTCAAACTTATTCTCATGAGCTAATAAATTCTATACGCAACATTTCTGTTGAATGTTTACACATTCAATGTAGTAGTAATGGGTTCTGGGTGTACTTTGTACTTTTTGTTGGTTTTTCTGTGTCATCCTGACATTCTTTGATGAATGAACCACTGCACCTATAGATTGTAATTATAAATTGATTGACTGTAGTGCTAGAAAATCCTTATTTAGGTAAGAAGCTTCTCTGCACTCTATCCTTTGCTAACTTTGTTTCATCCTCGTCCTCATCATCCATCTCATTCATTTTTGCCTTTTTTGGTTGCTTATTTAATTACAAATGTTGAGAATGTGTCTACTGATTTGCACACTTAAAAAATCAAAATTTCGTATCTCGACTGTTCTATGATTCTGTGATTTTTCTCATTTACCATTTGGAATAGCATACGAAGTAATTGAAATCAGAGAAATGGAGAGGAACTATATTAACAGCTAACAGCTCGACAAAGCAGTATTATCGATTTCTCTGAGAAATGGCTAGACAGAAAGTAAAAAGCCGACTGAATTAGAGGAATACCCACCGGCTTTAATTTTAGATTGAAACTGCCGTTGCGGAAATCAATGAATTTATTGATTTCATTCTCTCTACAGCGATATCTACTGTCTGGTTCGGATTCTGTATGGGAGTTTTCGGTGTAGATTTCCCTAACAAAATTTGCTGAAATTTCTACAAATTACAAGTGGGTTTATCAAATCCTTAGACATTATGATACTTATGGAAATTAAGGTACAGCGTCTTGGCAAAAGTATTTTATTTTTTAACCCTTAGGGAAAGTTCGATACACAATGGTCCCCTGATCACAAAAGAAATGAAGTTCGAAGCTCCCGGGCGCTCATCTGAAAACCGATTTTTCAGTGTCACAGAGCCAGAGTTGCAGACTGTGTTTAAAAAAAATCGATTTAACGATGAAAAATACTGAAAAGTGCTCACGACCATAACTTTTTTCCGAAATTTTTTCTAAAATCAACGCACTTCAAGCAAAAGTGGTACTCTAAATAGGGTACTGAAACTTGACAGTGCTCCATACAAAATTTTACACTGTAAAAAGAGTGGGGATAAAATTTCATACAAAATAGTACTCTATTTGGCAGGTGTCATTAATAGCACTTTTGCTTGAAGTGCGTTGCTAAAATCTATGAATGGAAAGCAAAATAGTCATGCTCATTTTTGAGTGCAAGAGCTTTTAAACGAATATAGGCTCGGAGAAAAGTTTTACCGAGTTGCAGATTTATTGACTTTCTAGTGCGTAGAAAATGGTACAAGAAAATTAATATTTTTTTTAATTTATCACAAAAATTTATGCAAAAACTTGTAATTCTTTTTAGTATTGCTGATGTTAACAGTGCATCGAACCTACCCTACAGCCTTAAAAAATAAAATACTTCTGCCAAAACGCTAGATCCCCAGTGGATATGTTTATAAAAAATTATGTGGAAATCTTCTACTCCAACATTTTATGAAATCGAAAGGGTTAACATTAAAACATATTGGTGTGAATAACACTCATTCCCTTATTAACTTATGAAAAAGTTAAATTAACCCCTCACTACAGGTCCAGTTAGTTACGGCTATTTGTCAATTAAAAAAAAATCGCAAACTGTATTTCAGTCCCCGAATCGCACAAAAAAACGACCGTCATTTCGTTATAAGGTGGACTTTCAAAAAAGTTTTTATTTCACATTTATACGGCTAATTAATTTCAATTTAACTTTATACCACGGTTGCTTTAAAAAAAAAATAATTCCTAAGTTCACAAATAGCGCATATAATTGCGAATAAATGGCACAAAAGAAACCTGCGCCACTTAACAAATTTTAAAATAAATAAAAAAAATACTAAACAATATTTCCATTCTGCTGTACCATTACCATTTTATCGGTAGTGAGTTTGTCGAGTTTTCCCGTAATATTCGTCTGAATGGAGATATATATTGCGTACGAAATGGGTAGCTTTTCTGAATACAGTTTTTGAATTGACCACTTGATATAAAAAACACTGACCATTACTCATATTATGATGTTAAACTGAAATTTTCTATTCAAATACCACCAGTAGGTATTTAATTTGTGTTTTTTTTAAACATTGAATTGTGCTCTGCCGGATAAGTTGTTTTTTTACAGAAAGTTTCAAATGAAAATGTAAAATTGGCTTAAACTTTCCACTCGTTTATATGTATATACTCATAAGAGTACAAAATGTGGAAGAAATTCAATGAAAAATCTGTTCACAAAACCAATTTAATATCGAATACTTTGACTTATAAAATACCTGCGGTGTATTTCCTTTTAAAGAAGAGTCACACGAGTTTCCTGATTGATTTGAGAGAATCTTCTTTTCTGTTAACATTTTCATTCATCAAAACTTTCCGTTTTCTAGAAATTGACTGAAATTTCTTTAAAGAAAACATACTACCATACCACATTATCATAGCACTCTAGCTTTTCGAGTCTTTGGGACCCAAAGTTTGGGTATGTATCCCTTGATAAGATACTGTGTCTCTTCAAAAATTTAAGTTACATCATACACACTATTAAGTCTTCTGATAAAGCGTTGGTCGACATTTCATATATTCCCCTCTTCCATCTCAAACTTTTATAGACACTCGGTTCAACATACTACTACGGGTATGTCTGCATCTACTGGTGATTGCTTCAGAGCGGACAATTTCGCAATTGAAATTGAAATCCTCTTCTACAGTCTTACGACAATTTTCACATGCATAATATCAACAGTTGGTTTTCCTGCAGTTGGGTCAACACGGTAATGTTTTTTTGATTTGAGAGCATCGAGCTGTTATTCTTATATAAAAAGTCTAGTTATGGGAGTACCAATCGATAAAAATGCAAATCATACTAACGATGTAAGACCAGCCTCCACACAGCTTGAGCCACTCTGTAGTGACTGTTCAAGAGTGAATTTGCGAAATCTTCGATTTTAATGGTTGATGGCTCGATGGAATCGTTGTTCCATGCTGAGAAATTCGCGGAACATCTTTTCCCAATTCGGTTTATATTCGGCTGCAGGACTCTTTATGTATAGGCCATTCAATCAAACGATTTGATGTTATGTACAATTGTGAGGCGATACTGATATGATGCACAAATGAATATTCAAACAATTGACAAAAAGTCGTATGGGTGGCAAGCCGAATACCACCAGAAGTCTAGGCTGACCGCTTCCAACAATGTAAGCAAGATTTTTCTGAAACGTCACATTTTTCTCGACGCTCGGTGAACCTTGGGCAGCTTCTCAACTGTTCAGATATTTCGAATCAATGCTTCAATCATACGTTAGCTTGAAGCCTAAGCTCTACTGCAGCAAATAATCATCATATGAAGTGTAACATCTTATCTAATTTGAAGATGATATTGTGCTGGGTTTTGATCATATTTGTATGTGCGCCCTTTAATTTATCACAAAATTTTTCTTCGAGTAGTTCAGTCATTAAAAAAACTTTCAACTTTGTACATTCTCCTCAGTTTTAACCATTTAGATTTTCCTTAAAGGAACATTTCAACTTTTCACAAACAATTTTTAATTATACTCCACACTATATACTATGCTATAACCAGCAAATTATATTCACAATCATTTTATATACCTAAATAAATTAATCGTCAAGTATCTGTATATCGTTGAGCTTGGCTGCTAAATGGAAATCGTTTATTTTAAAGAGTCATCGGAGCAGAGTGTGTGTATTTTGAAATTTATATTCTTTTGTATATGTAAAATAAGTGTCTTAAAACTCTTAAACTTGAATTTCTTGTATTATTTTGTGTTTGGATTGTGTTATTACACTCAAATGATATAATATACAACCAACCCCCCTTGAAACTATACGAAATTTTATTGTTAATGAAAAGCATCGATAGTAACAACTCTTTTCGGATTATTTTTCTTTGCATTGTTTCCAAGAGACTTTGTGGAAATAAATAATTTGAAGGCAGTTAAATGTTCTGAAAAATGTGCCTCATGCTATTTCTTTGTAATTTTAAAAATAAGAGAAAACAGTATGCTAAATGCACTCTTGAAAGTCATTGAGCTTTAAAAGCGATTTAACCGCTAAATACATTGTTCTCTTCCATTGAGTTTATTCTATGAACGGAAAAACACAAAAGTTTTTCGTTTTATTTTCACGCGCCCATTAGATTGCAACTCTGTTTACCAATAGTTTTTCCGGTTTAATATCAGTAATTTGTCTTTTTTTTAACTTAAAAACTCTGCTTTGAAAGTATTAGCATTGTGCCACAAATGGATGAAAATACAAGAGAAAATACAGGAATTGTTAGTGGCAGCAATTAAGCATCATCACTTGTTTGGAACCGATTTCTTTATAGCGGTCTTTCACACACAACCATTTTTAGTGGAAGAAACGTTTCGTCAAATCGGTTGGAATGCAGATTACTAATTCCTTTGACTGATTATCACGTGATCCTAAATAACATTAAAGAAAGTCAAGTCACACAACGAATTTATTCTCAAAATTCAAATTACCTAATAAAATCGATGTTGACGTTCACACGAGACTAAATAAATCCAGCAGGATAAATCTGATTGAATACTGAAATTGAGTAACGTATTGCCCAGAAAACTGTGAAGAAATAATTTATTTGACTTCGGGTTCACAGAGCTGACATGCCAAACGTCTACCTTGGTAGTCTTGGAATACAGTGTCTCATTCAGCTATTCAAAACTTTGAACCATTCGATCGAACATGATTTATTTGATCCAAAAAACGATTAAATTCGACACACATTTTAGACCGAGAGTCCACATGCATATCAGTCCCTCATAAGGCCACGGCCTGACACCTATGTCAAATTGTTAGTTTACTTTATATGGTAGCCCTAGTGTATATCTCAGCTGTCGCGCATTGTAGAAAATCCAAATTGGTGTCAAAATGAAGGAGCCACAAGCGTCGAATGAGATGCCAGAGTAGTTGAAAAATAGATAAAATCGAAAATCGAATTGACGGAAGAATTTAATTCTAAAAATTCTTTAAATGGCCCTAATACCTTCATGTTGACATCAATTTGGATTGTTTACTATATGTGAGAGATTCACAATAGACATACCCATGCTAAAGTCCTTCTAGCGTTAGCATTATTTGCGGGCTCTCGGTCTATTTACAAACACAAGCACAAGCTCTTATTCTTGACGTTGTTGTCGATAACGGGTAACTCACTGTTGTGATGAACGTATCGAACATTGGCCGAAAATCCATTCAAATAGGTGTAGTAGACGTTACGTATTTAATATGCAATTTCTGTTGCATTATACATCACAGCTCATCTGAATGGGCATAGCCAACAGCAAACTATTTTCTCCCCCACATTATAACAATTCAATTTCATAAATTTGGAGCAACCATTCACCACATCACCACTGGTGAGATAGATTATAAATTCAAAAAGTAATAAATATGCCATCATCAGTATACCTACTGGCAAATATATTAATTTGGCTACAAGGAAAAGTATACAATTAAACTTTCCATATAAATTAAAAAAGAAAAATGAAAATAAAATTCCATTATTAATTGACTACGAATATGACATTAAACATCTATAACACAATAAAAAAAAGTTTCGAAACATTATACCCAGCAAGAGAGTGAGAGACTCCGGTTAAAAAACTGGATGAGGGATTTTTATTTATATAATATACAAAAAAAACAGAAAGGGCGGACAACGACAGAAAAAATCTAAAATAAAATATTTTAAAAGTTTTAGCCAGGGGTAGAAGTTCCTCTTTTTTTCTGTGTTGAAATTCTTAAATATTGTCAATGCTAAAATGGCAATAAATTTACTGAAATTACAGCTGCAGATGTTTTAATAATATCTCTTTGTTAATAAACGGTAGGTTCATGATGGTGGAAAGGATATGATTTCGTATATTTATGCTATGAATTAGATGTATATATTTATAAATGGTGTATAGAGACACATATACAACTCGATATGTATTTGGTTGTCTGGATTATTTGACTGAAGACAAGCTATGAATACAATTAACGTTAGAATTGTATTTCGTGATGTACAATGGTTTGAGAGGTGAATTAATTTGATGTATGGCGAACAGAACAATGAAAATTAATTTACATTATATGCTTTTGAAGTACCTACCTTGCCCTGCTATTTGTGTTTTGAATGTGACGGGGTTGTATACTGTGTAAAATACGACATATTATGATGATAAGGGATAAATTGTGAATTCTTTGATTTTTCTTTAATTTGTACTTCCAATTTGTATGTGTAACATTTTATTGGCTACAATGTAATGAGAAACATATGAAGTATGCAAATCACCTTTTTTACCCTTAATTAATTCAAAATGGGAATCATGTCGACTCCATTGTCATAATTCGTAGAGCAGGAAAAATAACCAGTCCCAAGGCAACAAACATTCACTTATACAAATTGTTATAGGTTCGAAACGACAACGAATATCTGTGGAAACGGATCACGACACCGGATCGGAATCATCGCCGAGCAGTCCGCGCCTAAAAAACACATCGTTTTCATTGCCCACAGTTATGTCACCGTCGCAGGCCGGTGCGCCCAGTTCACCGGAATCCGATCTAGATGTTGACTCTGCGCCCGACGAAGCTACACCGGAAAATCTGAGCTTGAAAAAGGACGATTCCACGTCGCCGCCATCAACACCGTCAGACAATTTGAATATATTGCGTCATGTTGGTAATAACAATGGACATGGAGGATTTTTGCCATATCATCAAGCGCAGTTTATGGGCTCGTTGCCATCTCAACGCTCACCGATCGATGTTTTGCTAAGGTAAGTTTCACATTTTTCTCCTGTAGAATTTGATCAGGGAAGAACTTGCGATAAACAGACTTCACTTCACATGTTTATCGAATCGATTTCCTGCTATTTAGAGTTAAATCATTCCCATCGTGTTTTTTCGCTCGATCAACGTGGCTGTTGTTTACAGAATTTCTTTCTTCTTCTCATCCATTAGAGTATTTCCTACACGACGTCGTAGTGAAGTGGAAACGCTTCTACAGAAATATCGAGGAGATGTGGTACAAGCAATGGAGGCGATGTTATCAGGTGACGAAGCTTTGCATGCAATGCCAGTACCAGCCCCATCGCCACCATTCTCCGTAAAATCAGCCTTTTCTCCTTTGGTACCGCCCGGTGTTTTCAATTCAGCCGTTGGTCGATATCCCATATTTCAACAACAGCAACAGCAGCAGCAACAACATAAAAGATTCCTAGCGGCTCCATACACAGGTACGGGTTTCTTATCGACAATTATTCAGTCCGAACCGGATCAATCGGAATCGAATGGCAATGGTGATCGATGCGGTAGCGGCGGTGATTCGCAAGAATGATTATGATTCTATGATGGATTTGATTTTTAATAGATATAAAACGGGTTAACCGAACCAGATTATGATTATTGTGAACGAAACGTTAAACGTGCGCAGATTCTGTCTATGTATAATTTTTGAATTTGAAGAGGTAAACAAAATGAAAAGTATTTAGTGAAAAGTGTTTTTCAATTTATATGTTGAGAATTGAAAGTAAATATTGCAAATTAGCTGTGTAGTGTTTGTACATATAATAAAACAAAAAAACAATTTAAGTGATTTTTCATCAGAAAATTCGTTAAATAATTAAGGTAAACTTTAATAATGTCTGCGAGAGGTGCTCGTTTTTTCTCCGTCAGGAAAAAGCTTTTAAAAAGAAACAATAGTTTTCTTCAAGACCAAGGATTATTTTTTTTAAATTTTCCCTTCAAAAATGTTTTCACTCGTCAAAAATAAAGTTTCACCAAAAATATTTACAGAACAGCCTTTTAGTGAACGATTAGCAAGTGTAATTGTGTTTAGGATAATTCTCAGTCTAATAATTTTTTGAATCTCACAAAATTTCATTTTACAATGGTAATGACATGTTGGGTGAAGGAATCGAAAACTCGCATTAAACACTTGTTCATTTTTGAATCGAATTTAGCGGAGTTTTGACAAACTGGCGTTTATTGAAGCACATTTAAAAATGTTGAGGTAAACGTATCAAGTGACCGTTATGACCATTATTTCGATCTGAGTGAAAATTAAATATATCTTTCGACGTTTCGCATTAACATATATTTTAAAATTATCATTTTAACTCATCAGACCATGGCAGTCGACAATGGTTGATACAATGCTATAACCGAATTGCACGCGAACTAGCGAATCATAAATGAAATTTGAACTCATCACCAAACCTACTAATTCGTTTGGCCAGTCTGTCGCGAAGTTACCGCAAAGCAAATACGTGTGAACATATAAAATTTTTATATTTGTTGAATGGTTACCCAACAGAATGACAAAGTCATCATTAATTTTACCAGTCACAGGTTTGAAGCATATTATCATTGTAATTGTCGGTCTCGGTCGACTCTCCTTTTGCGGTCTCTTTAAAGATTGTCAACAGATTCGAACAATTTGTTTTTTATTTTGTTATTTAGGACCGTGCTAGAAAGAACTCACAGCTTATTTACATCGCAGCTCTCCATCTTAATGCAGACAAATTTCAATGTATTCCATTCGAAGTGTTTTAGACAAAAGTTGTAAGCTTACGATTGTCAGTGAAAAAATTTTGCGCTTCTTTTCAGCTCAAAAGATAAGCGGTAGTATTTGTGTTACTTGTTAAAATTCCAAAAATTGTTGCAAAAATTTCAAAATTAATCGTTTTCTTAGTCATGACATAAAATAGAATTCTACTATATGCCACATTTGAATCTCACAAAACTGCATGATTACTGTCCATTTTTTCCATATTCGCAAATCGCATCAGTTCCATACACTCATTCACACATATTTTTTAGACTTTGAAGTACTAGATTTAAAACAACGCTCAAATACTTTCCACCACACTCACCTGAATCTAGTATTTCGACACCAAAATGCATATTAAATGGTTCATAACAGGCCCATCTGAGGCTTAGGTGCAGGTTAAATTCCACCCACTCATTCTGTACTATCACATGGAATAAGTAAACAGAAAAAAATCGACGCAGAAAAGTTTCTAAGATAATTTTGTTGACTTTAGAAGCTTTTTCTTAGCCAGAACGAAAAAAAAAGAATGCGATCACCTCTACCAATGAATATGTACACTCGTGCGAAGTATACGAAGAAAAGCTTTACCAGAGGTAAATATAAAAACTGTGGTTTAGACACAAAACCATCAAGTGTATTTAAGTGAAAGTAAGTTTAATTGTTGCCACGAACTATAAATATTTTTTTTATTGAAAATGATAAAGACTACTCGTCGTATTTCAATGACAGAACCGACCAGAAAATAATTAAAAACTTTTTATCGAGAACACTGTGGACCGAAGGTGGTGGTTTCATTTTATCATTTTCAGTAAAAAAAAGTTCATTACAGTTCAATTAACTTAGGGCATGTGCCAACCCCCTTTGAAACAATAAGAAAAAATTGTTTTTTCTTTTAAATTTAGCTAATTATTTTTAAGGTTTGTTTCTGGCTTCTTTTTACTCTCTCATTACAATTTAAAATTAGCGTTAAAGAAATACATAGCATCTCTATAAAGTAAAATAAACAAATAAAAAAAAACAACAAACATTTAACTAGGTACTTCTCTATTATAATAAAATATGTATAAAAATGCTCATGTATACGATGTAGAACAATAAAAAATATATTACAATATCGAAGCGGATGTGTGTTTTTCGTTGTTGAAGTTGAAGACGTGATTCATATTACTATTTTTGTGAGGTTTCACCAAGTTTAGATATTTTCCGATCCTTCGAGTACAATAAAATCTAAATATCTACTCCAAATCTTGGATCCAACTTACGAATTTATTTAACTATAAAGCTCCGATCGTATGATTTAATCCACAAAATAAGCTGAAAACGATAAAATAAAAAGAAGTTTTAAAAAATGTTTTTAAAAAAATTTCTGGGAAAATGTATCTGAAACTTTCTCCAAGTGAATCGTGCAAGCGGCGGATCTCTTTTCGGTTATGATAAGGCTAAAATAAAATGATATCGGGACTGATTTGATATCCCAACTCTCCCTATTCTCCCTATAACGTTGAGACCTTCGCGCATACACCCGGTCTACTTAACAGCCCTTTAACCTGTCATAGCGCGCATACACCCGGTCTACTTTACAGCCCTTTAACCTGTCATAGACAGCAAGTATATTATATAAGAAAATCGATACATGAGACGGACAATCGAGGCTTGCCGAAATTGCCTCTCATGTATCGATATCCTATTTTATCATATAAACGAGACAACAACAGTTGCACTTGTCAATAATTTCCATTTATACACCTGGACAGCCGTTTTATCCGTCTAGTTAAATAACTATGACGTCACAACATGGCGCGAGTTCGATAATAGTACATTACTGCTATAAGGCTGTATATAAGAGACGTGTACGTATACGAGCGCTTGCGCGAGTATTAGTACGAATCTCTTATATACGGCCTTATATCAGTGAGGTATTTTATCGCAGTAGGTAAACATCTCTTTTTCTAGTGATATAATTTTGCTTGCAAAACCTTTAGCTCTCTAGGGTAAATTTGTTGACTCTTATGTAATGTACGTCGTGTACGTCGCACAATACTCACACACCGTATGCGATAAACAATTTTACTATCTGATCTATTACTTCATTTGATCAAAGGTTTTCAAAGATTGAATTCAGAAATCTTTTACTTCATTTTTTTAAACACACACGCCTTTTGCTATATAATACCTTATTAGTTGAAGCTTCAAGCTTGTCGTTTATTATTGCTGTCGATGTCCATAGCAGATGTTAGCAGGTTAATTATGAATTTGTCGATCAAAGCGTTTTGCAACTTACGAAGATACTTACCGGTAAGGAACCATAAACTGTGATAATAAGAAATTAAAAGGGGATAAAGACACCTTTTCACGAACAAAAAAAAAATTGATGGAATCACGAATCGTCATATCATTTTTATCTCTGCTTTTTCCATATATTTTTCACGTAAGTGATTTTTGCTTCAGTTTACGCCAATAATTGCCAATAGTAGTAATACCATCATAATTCTACGAAGTAGTTATAATCTGTTACGGACGGTTACCATCTGTTCTCGATAACGACTCTATGAATAAACGACAAGGACTAACTAATGGGGTTCTATATAGCAAAAAGCATGTTCAGAAATCAGTCTCTTAAATATAGTTAGATCAAAGCTGAAGTAATAGATCCGGTAGTAAAAAGACTGATATCTTTCGTTTCACAAACAACTTAGCACTGTTGTACAGTATACTTGCGTCTCGATTAAAATTTGGTACATAGATCTCGAAGCAGGGGTAGAAAATTTATTGTAAACTGTACCCAAAATATAAAACTCTATCGATCAACAGAAAGCCAGGACAGATGATGTTCACAGTGTGAAATTCACACACAGCAACAATTTACTTTCAACTGAAGCTAAAACCGAAATCAAAAGTTGAAAAGAAAATTGCAGAAGGACATCCTTAAATGACTTTGAAATTATTCTAAAATAAGCTTTAAAAATCCAACATTGTATTTACTCCACAATCTTTTCGCTAATTTCTTTGACGACAGCACATCTCGTTCAACAGAAAGTAGCAAAAACAATGAAGCACCGGAAATGTAAATTAAATATTGTTATAATAAGCATTTTTCTCTCTCTCTCAACAAAACGATCTTCTGAATTTGTTCACTGCGGGCGTTGATTTAAATGTTCCAAAATCTAAATAGAAACCTTTTCAGCTTTTTTTTAATGGAACTAAACACTTACTTTTGTCATATTTACAAAGCAATCAAAAGAAATAAAAAATTTCTGATTTTTTTCTTACCCATTTTAAATTGTGTTTCGTCGAGGGCAAACAGTTATTTCTATAAAACACAATATTTTCCTATTTGTATAAGGTGACATTTTTACCGTAAAAAGAGTAGAAAAAATAAACAGCAAAGAGCAAACCGACCTATAATAATCACATCAAATGGATAGAAACTGACTTACCAGCCAAAAGTAGAAGAATAAAAAAAATAATTTGTTTGATGTTTGTTCAGAAATGCCTACGCTCAAAGGTATATTTCTATTATAATGTATATCAACCTGAAGGTAAGCTTCGAAACAATAAAGGTATCAAAACTTAGTGCTGCTGGTTGTTCCAACACAGTTAAATATTATTTTTTATTTGCTTAAAATTAAAACGAAAAAACCACTTGAAAAATATTATTTTTGGTTATTTTTCTCAAACAATTGTTGGGTATATTATACACCTTATACACCACGGTGCGGTTTTATTCTTTTGATATTTGACCTCTGTTCCTGTTGCATTCGCATTGTATAATAACCTTAATGTAGCAAAATATCGTCATATGAAAAACTATGCTATAAATGGCATAACATTTATTTAATTTGGCCGATGATTATACTGATTGAAGTAAATATTTATTTTTCTCTGTGATTCTGAGATTTTAGGACCAGGATATTTTGATCGAAAATCATCTAGACATCTCGATGCAATCGGAAATTGATTTTAATTTTTAAATCTATAAATATATGCTTCCATATTGAACTGGAACCAACGAGCAAACTTCTCTACAAAAGTCTCTCATGGGGTTCAGGGAAACTTTTGTGAAAAAGCACCACAAAATCAGAATCTTTTACCATGACTTAAGTCAGCAGTGGTAAGTAATCTTTCTAGTTTTGCGTCAATAAATTTTCTAATGGTTTTATGGACTTATATGGAGTCCATGCAAACTTTGGCCATTTTTACCGACCGCAGAAGCAAAACGCTACTGTGGAATCACCTTACATTGGGTTGTTTTCATTTCGTAAAAGCTGTTTCTGATTGTGCTGTGGCCAAACTTCGTAGTGAAAACCAAATTAAACATTATCAATGGCTGTGTCATCTGATATCGGCATGACTATGAAAATAGGGGTTAAGGTCTTCTAAGGGTTTCTATGCGACAATCTTGAGGTAAAGGCAATCAAGTAAAATCAACTTTATATCAAAATTGACGAAAAAAAGTTGAGTTTTCGTGTGAATTTTGTTGATCCGAGGCGAAGCCGAGGTCAATAAATACACGAAAACGAGACTTCAACTTTTATCCCGAGTTATGTAATGGATTTTAGATGCTTTTGAAACCCTAAACCAAATTTCCCTAGGTGTGTAATAACCCACTTTAAGCCCTACGTAAAACAAAAGCATGTAAAATATAATCACACTACAGTACAGTAGTAGATGTGTAATTTTTTCACTACACCCTCGGTAAACAAGTCATTACTTACTTTGAGCGTAAAAAATGATTTTGCGATGAAATTGTTTGGAACTTTGTATCCTGATACAAAATAAAAAGTTAAGAACAAGGACTTCTTTACTATTGTTTCAATCTCTAGGCTACACATAAATAGATAAAAGTAACAGACTCATAATTTGCTGACTGGTGTTATACTTTATTACCTGTCCTGTATTTAAACAAGTGACTGTAATTGAGACAATTTACAATTAACAGTGGCTAACAATTGAAGCCCAGCCACGTATTCACTTTAAAATTACTAGAACCCAACAAATCAGCAACAAAGGGGCTACAAATTAGCTAAAAATCGAAATAAATAAATCGCTGTTTCCCCGCTCGAAATGAGATTGTAATTGTATACATAGAACGAATTAAATGTTGAAAGCAACAGAGGTACAGGCCTAAGTATTTCGAGGACTATGTTAACAAAACATGAGTTCCGTTTAGTGTACATAGATATATCAGATAGACAATGAAACAACCCGGTCCAAAATTACGCATCCCCAACAACATAACCATGATTACACACGTTAGTTTCGATATAAAATGATTTAAACATATTAATCGTTTGTATTGTTTTGTCTCCATTGTCAGAGCATTTAATCTCCTTGAAAATTACGTTGAAATTATTGTTGCCGTAATGTCTGCTGAACACAGTTCCAAAAACCTGAACAGAGATATCTGCTCAATGCCAAAGATGTAGTGCTCAGCATTATGGATATACATAATGTATTGTGTGTACACTGCACGTTATTATTTGTTTATTAATTTGTGAAGGACGCTGGCATGATTTATCAGCATATTATATTTTGGTTCCGCGTGACTTGCTAGAAGTGAAAGTAGATGACAATGATAGAATGCGATGGAAACACAATTTTTTTGGAGACGAAAAAAAAACATTTAAAATTTCAAATCAGGAAAACAATTACATGCACGGTTACCTTATCCGTTTTCGTACAGTTGATGCATTTAGCATTTTAAAAATACATTCGAGCCATACGACCATACGTGCGCGTATACACATTTGTACACTTAATGCAAACCATAAACACATCAAGAGCTCAATCAATTAAATTAAATTCGAATCATGTTATTAAAACCTTCTCACAGCATTTTCCACATAAATTTATATCCGTTCACATCCGTACACCCTATATTAAGAGCATTGATAAATGCAAGGGTGAAGATTGAAAATTTACTCATCGTTACAAATTCGCAGTATATTAATACAGAAAATGAAAAGCCAAAAGTTGCAACCCCTATATTATATGGATATATATGTATATTGTGTCCCATCTCCTTATAAATATCTATAACATATACAACAAAATTTTTCAAATATAAAAATTCAAGCGTGCCAGAGAAATATCTGCGGGTGACATTCCTAACACTAGACAATGTGTATAAAATTATTGGGGACAATATAATCTTCTATACAATAAATTTTAATATGAGGATGTGGATTACTGTAATGTAATCTATTTGTAGTTGAATTGTATGTTCGGAAAGTTCAAGCATCTTTTTCAAATTTGGTTAATTTTGTATACATTTTATGTGGAATGCGGATTTGAACGGAGAGAAAGAGAGTTAGAGTGTGAGGGTGCCGAGGTAAAAATTGATTAAATTTGGATTATTTTCGAATAATCTTTGTCTTTGACTTTTAAATTAAATTTTATTTGGAAAATTTGATTTATGTGCAAAGGCAAATTGAAATGCGTTTCAGCTGGTTGACATCAAATATGCTGGGCGCTTGCACTGGTATATTATATTAGGCTAATACTTTAATGCCGACCAAGGGTTGCAGGTTGCATATGTTTTGCAATCAAATTGATTAAATGCGTGAGTGTCTTCCTCCCGCTTCGGTTCACTAAATTGACTGTGTGGTTTGCTACGTACAAAATTAAAATATTTAATTGGTTAAGTATATCCGGAGATTTTATGTCATATAGAATGATGAATTGTTGTAAATTGTATCAAGCAGTGCCGCCACTACCAGAGGCGGATTAAGATTTTCAGCGCCGACCATTTCAGTATCTATGATACAGGCTCGTCATATAACCCAATCACTTTGTACATTGACAAATATAACAACAAAAATTGAAATGGAAAAAGTGTACGGTAGCTCAATTGGTTTGAGCATCACCCCGGCAAGGTGAAGATCCTGGAGTCGTGTCCCACATATGCTTCAATTTTTAATTTTTAATTATATGTCCACAAGCACACTACATTACCATACCACCGACTCATATGATACTCTGATGGTCCGTTGAAGCAAACGGTAACTGGAATACCTATCCTTTTTTTTGCCGTCCTCTCACTAAAATGAAATGGTACCGAAAGTGTAAGTGTTTCGAAAATATTCTTCACGAAACGAAACATCTATTCCTTTCGTTTGAAGTGTTTACATTGTACGGTTGACTTTATATCAGTTTTCAAAATTTGGTTTTTCAAAATAAGCGAGTTGATCCGTGAACTTCATAAAATCTATTTAATGTTTCTTAGATTACTAAGAATAATAGTTAAAATAACCCATAGTCAATTTTTATTGAAATTCACTTTTGTTGATGAAACATCCACGTTTTTCTTAGCGTTTAACAGACGGGAAGAATATATTAGCAGCTTTACTATCGGATTAATTACTTCGTTTGACCTACGTATTTTTAAGATAATGATTTTAAATCTCTTACTTCATTTTTTGAACAGGCGTTTTGCTATAAAGACAGCATTAGTCAGAGCTGGTCGTTTATTCATGAAGTCGTTATCGATAACAGATGACAACTATCCTAGACAGCAGACTGTAGAGTGTAGACGTGCCTCGTTGAAATTAGTTTTAGGAGGAAAAAAAATGTCAAAAATAGATCGACAGTTGTATACAACAGCATTCCTTAAATTGATATTTTGGTAAAAATATGACATTTTGAGAAGAAGAAACAACACCATCAATTATGCGTATTCCGATTTTCCCTTATTCTCCTGACCCACATAAACACAAAAAAAAAACGTTTTCATGCCTTGGGGCCAAAGTCGAGGTCAATTTTAGCGAGTGCGAGTTGCAGACCGAACGAAGTGACCAATCACACAGATACTATAAAAATTAAACAAACATGAACTAAGGGTGCGAAATCGATTAAAGGATTTTTGTTGAAACCAGAGTCTTTCCTATTTGTTTCTGACCTAGACGGTCGATTTTGGTTGACAAATCTATTAATGAGCATTCAAGATCCTCGCCCTTCATGAGTCCTAATTACCTTAATAATAAACACATGAATCTGGAAAATCAAATTAAGCGAATATTGGAAACCATTCCGACATACCACATTACAACAAGGCGAGTCTCAATTCTGAAGAGATTAGAAATCTACAAATTAAGTGCATTGAGTGTTTTTCATCTCAACTTAGCTTCAACTTCTGAAGTGATTTTCTCTATGTGAAAATTTCACATTTATTGGTTGTTATTTGATCAATTTTAGTTCCACACTTGTGTAAGCTCAGGCGGCGGCTCATTTGGTGTCAAAATGTAAAAAAAATCCCTCAGTTCAAACCACGACAGAGTAAAGTTTATTCAAAGTTTATTTTACTCTGCCGTGTTCGAACACAATTTTTCTAGGTACTTTCTGGAAGCAGCTCCTTAGAATTACTATTTAGCATACTGGCGCTACGCTGCATTAATTTGAATTTTTATGTAAAATTACGATGAAATAAATGAAGTGAAATGAAATGGTGGTACATTTAAGTCTGATCAATTTTTCGATTGATACGATTCATAAAATACCGCCACTTATAACTACGTCAATTTCTAATAACAAATTGTTTCACCTCTATACGATAATTTTGATAGATCGTAAATAACTCTTGAAAATCGAATGTTTTTAGGGGGTTGGTATTACATAACATGTACAATCTATATCTGAATCTGATCAGAAAATACTTTACCAAAATATACACATAAAATCAAGTGTGAGACAAACCACTGTACTTTGCAGCTAATTATCATCGGTTTCCCATCATATACCACCTACTTTTTCGTACTTTTCAGCTAAATTCGAGTACTGTATATCTATCTATCATGAAATTGCTAATTTAAAAAACACCATACACAAAATGAAAATACATGAAAACGAGAGAAGAAGAAATAAAAAAAAGGAAAAACCTTCCATCACAGAACACAGTGTTGTCACGCCATTGTATAAAAAAATACAATAACGTGCCATCAGAAACGGTTTCGCCTCCGTCGTCGAAAATCCATAAGCAAGGCCCAATTGGATAAAATAACCACACAGAAAATGGGATATTTCTAATTTAAATTTTAATAATGTATTGTTGTATTTTATGATTTTTAAATAAGTGGCGACAAATTTCGAGATGAATAAGATAATATCTGGATTTGACAAGCAAAACTCTTATAAATTTAATTGAAACTCGCGTAGCTTATCGTATATATATCCATCTATAAATGTACGCACAACAAAACCTATAACATGTTGTAAAAATGTGAGCTTTTTTATTTAGGCCTTTGAATTAAAAAAAAGCGTTAAATCTAGCTGTGTAGAAGAGAATGTTGAGATAATAAAAGTAATTTGTATATCTCGATAGCAAGTTATTTGCACAGAATAGCAAAATGTTTTTCGCCTCGGATCTGAATGTAATTTGGTTCACAAGGGAAAAGAAATGGGCGTAATGTTAATAGTTATGTCGTTTGGAGCAGAATGGTTTTACAGTCGAAGATAAAGTTCTGACATTGAAAGTAGTTTATGGGCATAACGGATCATCAACGAAATAATTTAGTACGAATTTTCTGTCTATTAAAACTTATAGCGAGGGTAGAATGTATGCTTGCTCTTTAGGATTGTTTCACATGCTAGAGCTATGCGATTTACTTGTTCCACAACACTGCTCCAAGCGTGAACCCTGCATTGACAAGTGTCAAATTTGGAGGCTTTAGTGATAAGAGCTATACCGCTTAGGATTGCTTGTATTGTATGTTTTAATTCATACAAGAGGGCATGGATCTTGTTGACGTTTTCACCACTTGTCAGCCAATTTTCTTTAGCTGAATATGGCAATGTTTTAGTTTTATGGGGTAAAACTTAACAAGACAACTATGAAAACAAGAATGGCATTTTTGTAGATTTCCATTTCAGGATAAACGAATACGTTGTCACATGCCCTATGTAGTGTCTATCAGCCTTCATATATTTTCTACCTAGAAAGCTGATTGAGATTTAGTTTCAATATCTAGCGGCTGGGGTGTCTTATTAAGGTTGTCCAACTTTTTTGCGCGACCCGTGAATGACGACTTGTTTACTACGAAAAGCTCAGAATTTTATTTGGGGTCACTCAAATTTGGCGATTTGGACAACACTTACACTGTAGATTCTGCTGGAATATTCCTTGTAAATGTTTTAAAGTCGGCTCAGGAAGCGACTTTTCTCTCTGAAAAATGTAGTTGTTACTATGTCAACATTTATATAGAATATTCCTCCTGAACACGTACGAGGCATCGAGAACCAGCTTTCACTACTGAACAGAAATATTTCTCTTATGTGTTACAGTGACTAAATCATAGAATATTTAGTTGCGACGGTTCTGATATGTAAAGAAATGTAATGTTTCGTAACTCGTAAGGTTGTGAATATTTGATATTAGGTGACTGTCGACCTATTTTAAGGGAATTAAAATCCCTAAAATTCTTCAATTTTTTTCCATATTTTTTTTTGACTTCTTTACTTCTAAGGCTACCTATTGAAAAACCTGTGGATTTTTAGTTGTTTTTGATCTTCGGTAAGCCGGACAATTAATTTTAAATTATATTTCTTTAGACTTACTGGAAAATAAAAATTAGGAATTTTCGGGAATTTAAGGAATTAGATTCCCCTTCAAATAGGTGCTGCTTATCAGGCTCAGTGACTGTGTAAAGTATTGATTGGGTTTATTGAAACGTTACTCGTCTATTACTCCCGTCTGTAAGCGGATACATTACAACCTTCATTGTGAATTCTATTTTAATTACTCAATTGAACAGGTTGCAATATGTGTCCAGTAGTTCTTTTGTTGTCATAACTTCCCAGAACTTATAAAATCAATCTCATAACTACACGATATGATTAAGACATTTTCATGTTAACATTCCTTTCATTGTTAACTCTAAATTCGGAATTTTAAATCCTCTCATCGACTAAAAGCCTTTACGATGAGCAAGTTTCATATGAAAAAGTTCTCATAGAATTAAAGCTACTGTCACCCCCTATCACATAAATTCATTGAAAGTTCTACTGAATTCCCGATATGAGTGATAAAAGCACTTAAAAATTTGAATATAAAAAATGAGATTTGGTGAGCACATCAAATTTTCAGATGGATTCTTTTGAAAATCCACCTATCAAAATCGGACCCATTTCGTCTGGGATAGATACATACATGGTTTGTAACGTCTTTGCCAGTAGACCTCAAAACAGGCCTCACACAGTCTCGAGCCAGACCTGGTTGCTGGTGGTACATTATCTAAGCTTTCCATTGATACCTCATTTGCAGGGCTGGTGACTGCTGACATAACAGAATTTTATGGTAGTACAACCGCTACTCGTAAAACTCACCATCAATCACCAGCACTGCAAATGAGGTATCAATGGAAAGCTTAGACAATGTATGTTACGACAGGTGGATTTTCAAAAGAATCCCTCTCAGCCTTCGCTCGCCTTCTCCAAAAAACCCAAACTTTGTCATCAAATCCTCAAAAGCGTGGAACGTCGAAGTTTGAATTTTTAAAAAAATGTGCGCTTTGGAGAAATAAATAATAATTTGAATCCGATCTTCGTCAAGGATTTTTGACAACTTGTAATTAATACCCTACAACCATGTTAATCCATGATCCATGTTTATCACCTCTGTGGAACTTAAAATTTAAACACCTCATCGAATTCAGGCTCGCCCAACGAATAGAAAACTATTTTCTTTATCAATGACAAAAAATAAATTGTTTTTATTGACCATTTAACACTTAAAAACTCTTCTTTTTTGTCCATATTTGTGTATGAACGTGTCACATGAAAAACTTCGATATTGGGAAGTACACAATAAAAACATTTAAAATGTTAATGTAAAATCGCCTCTTAGAAAAAAAAATTTGGTTACAAAATTAAATATTTACTCAAATAAGGTAAAATATTTAGGAAAATATATCCACAGATAACCATGCACACGTATATATACACACATTTCAGGTATGTACTACTATATTGACGACGTAACCACTTCATAAAGTTTATACTGAATAAAATTACGTAACAGATGACAAAAAAATAGATTTTTTTTCCTTATTTTTCAAAAGTGAGTGGCCGAATAAATACTTGTTCGGCTGAACTTCAACTATTAAAAAATACCTTATTATCATTATAGTTTCTTTAATATCCAATATATTTTTGTATATTTTCTGAAATTGTTGAACAAACATAATTATTTATTTTATAATGTCTCCATCTTCCAAATATATGCCTAATATGTTAATATAACCGCGCATTTTGAAAATATAATTTTAATGTTTCTGTTTGACAAAACCATCATCATCTCGAACATCATCATTGTCATCCAAATATAGACAAAAAAAAGCAGTTGGAATTTGTTTATGTAAAGATAAGACAAATATTAAAAGAGTTTTAATTAAAAATTCAATTTTTTGATATTTGTTAATATTTAATACTTAATCAAAGATATCCATCCATCTCCTCTTACTATTATAGAGGTCTTAATTGAAATGTTTGAAACACACCGAATTTAACCTTGTATACATTGCGAATTATATTTCTTCTTCTTCCACTTTTTTTTTGTCATTCATAAATACACAGAATGATTACAATCACATTTTCGTTTGGGTGACTCTCCTTGTCAGACAGGGCTACCCATATATTTTCTTCATTCATCCATAACTTCACTATAGTTGATTTGTTGAATAACAGAGCAGAAAAAGCGATCAACCAACATAACATTTTCGTACAGTATTGAATGCATAGTTGGGGAAGTTTTAATTTCATCGAACTCAACGCTTATTTGAATTCTATTTGCATGAAAAATTTGTGGGTTCAATTCTTCTTACTATTTAATCTTCGGTTTTTCATCGCCACTAAACTTAATCAGAGAATTCGACTGCTGTGGGATTTGCAGAAAAAATTGTTCATTTAAATTTTTTCGTGGTTTTAATTCACCTCCACAATACTTAAAAAGTAGATAAATCTTCTTATCAACATTCTTTGGCTGTAAGCCTTTTCTTTTTGCTTTAAATTCGTTAGAATTTTAGGACTTGTTTAATTCGAAGTCTAGTACTTCACTAGTTTGGCTTGATAGCCAGAGCACCTTGCTAATTTTGTCGTTAATCGGTTATGATTAACAAACCATGATTAAGAGTCAAATCTTTGGTCAAATTAATTGTTTTTCAACCACATACAGTTTATTTACAAGAGGGCTAATTTTGTAGACAAGGTGGAAGCGGTTCTGACATAGAAGGTGCTGACATACATATCATATCGACAAATTACAAATTGTCATATACTTACCCAGCGATTTAAAAAATGACTCCATTGCTCCTGCTGTTGGTTTTTATTGCATAGGAGTTTCTATTTAGATTTTGTCTGACGTTTCACCGTTTTTTTGTGATATAGGCGGATTTGATCGTTGCAAAATTATGCTGCAACGTTTAATAATAGCTTAGTGGACATAACATATACGCAACTCTATAATCGACCCATGAGTTGCAATGCATTTTCACAACTTACCCTTTTTCGGAGTTCAGCTAGAACAGTCAGTCTCCCTCCGAGACTTTTTTCCGAGTTTCATATAAATCTTAAATGTTTCTCTCGTTCGTGTAACCTCACAATATAATGCAACTAAATTAAGGTGGTCCTGGTATATGTGTATATGTGTGTTAGTAAACACACGTATTCTGACTGTCGATGAAAAATATTGAATTTCAATTCAATTGCATAGCTATTCTGTCGAGATCGAAAAAAAAAATCATTTAATTCTGTTTATAATATGAAATTAATTGAAAATAGTCGGATGTGGTACAATGTCCCATTTGTATGAAAATGATTCCACCATTGTTGTGCAATTTTGTGACCATTAATACAATAAAAATATCACTTAATACCTATTATTATTGGATTCAGCAATCAGAGTATAATATTTATTGTGTGTGGAAACAAATATTGAATTTCGTATTGGAGACCACATCGAACCGAATATTTCTTCTTCATTTTTTTTTTACTCTCTGTGTGTTATACAAACTACCATTTTAATATCGAAATTAAATCGTGCAAAAAAATATAACAATGAATCTCGATTGTTTGAATGATTTCGTTAATATATTGTGAAAAACTAACAAACTGAAATTCGAGTCAGTTTAATTGAATGAGAATGAAAAACAGCACCGAGATAATAAATATCAATTTCTAAAAATTATTTCCAAGAATGTCTACAACATCCTTCGATATTTTTTTTTTCGTTAATTATTCTCAATTAAATCAGGCGTTAACTGAGTGAATTGTGAATTTCTCTAACCGTTGAATTATATATAGTGGTGGTATACGTCGAATAACGACACATTAACAGGTATTTTTCATTTACTCTACACATATTCCACTTATTGAATACACACGAAGTTATTAGGCGAAAAAACATTTTTTTTATAGATTTTCAAATCCAGTAAAATTTTGGTTTTGTTGTAAATCTTTGTAGCTTCACTTTTTAATTAATAAGTTTTTTTCTGTGTGTATAAACTCGATAAATGTTATGTACTCAGCAGGTAAGCTTGAACATGCATATTGAATTAAGTGAAGCAAATGATTTACAGATTTTTTTTCTGCACTCATATAGAAGTGTAATGCCAGTTCGTAGCTTGAGAACGGAATGTTCGCGCTTTTTTATTTCGAACATAAATCAGTTAATAACCTTTCGAACTGTATAGTCGTATGAAACTAAGGCGGTGCAGAGTCGGGAGCTTTCTCATTAGGCTAAAACCAACACGTGATAGCTCGATTATGAATTAAACTTTTAAGACCAGTTTAAACATTGTAAGAAATGTATTTACTGATGATAAATTGTCAGGTTCGATCCACGGGTGTGCCACTATAAACGCTATTCACATACATTTTTCGTCAAAGTGTCAAAGATCCGATTAATTAATTAATTACAGAATTTCGTTTGGGAATACCTGATAAAAATCGAGTAAGTCATTTCAAGATTAGATTTTGTTTTATTGCAATTAAGGACGAAAATATATTGCACATTTCCGAATCAGTTTTTGGCACAGCACCACGTCTTAATAGTTTTTTCTTAAATTTTTGGTGTGGAGCTACAATGTCGTATATTATGGCTTAACAAGCTTAAGACAAGTTTACGACGAAAAATTCAACTTCACTCATGACAAAATATACTATTCTGTGCCTCAGTAACATAATTCGACGTTTTTGGTCACTGCACAAATCTTCCCTTGGCCTAATTTAACCAAAAATGTTTTCTAATCATCAGAAGCGGCGATTTCCAGAATTTTTCGCAATTTTTGGTCTTGAGCGATGCCTGAATCGACCCCACTAGGACCCCAATCGTCAAAATAAAAATTCCTATAAGTATTTGCAGTACAACTATTATTAGCGAAAATAAAATACAAATTTCTATTTCAGAGGAAAAGGCTTTTTTAGGAAGATAGATGAGCTATACGACAAAATGAGTAGTAACCATGCTTCCTTGCTGATATTTGCAGCTACAGAAATCGATGAACCTTGAAATCCCCCGGCAACTTACTGTCTCAAAAATTTCAATTCCTTTTTTTGACAAAATTCCATTGTTGTATGCGAGACCTAAGCTAAATTTTCTAATCTATCATTGAACACATTAAACATATTTCGATACGTACAATGTTATTCGCATGTTCATGTACTAAAGTCGAACACACTACAAAATACAAAGTATAAGAAATATTCTTCGCAACACATCACTCGAAGGTTTTCCGAACCGCAGAGGAGAGAATGTTATTCCAAAATTGCGGTTAAGTTATTTTCTATATTGAAAACGTCTTCGCACAACGTCTTCAGAATAAATTTCAATTTAAAAGTGATACCGAATGTAAGAATATTTAGCGATGTATTATCCCATCATCCACCCATGGATTGAATTTTATTCTATATCAATATCCCCATATAAAGTGTAAAATATAATGGAAAAGGTAATGTTTGATGGTGTTTCGGTGGGGGGAGGGGACTCTTTAAGGTGGAGATTATAAAAGAAAATGGTAAGAGAGATGATCCTTTACAATAGAAGTAAGTTCATTTTCACAATGTTATATGGATTAGGTTTAATGTGGGTTATTTTGTGGGGGTCAGGTGTGAGAAAATGCGAAATGAAAGATAGATAAATGTGTACATGATGTATGTATACCTATAATATATACCACCCAATATAGATATATAATTTTCATGGAGCCGCAGAAGCAGAATAAAATGTCTTATTTCTTATGTGAATAGAAATTGGAATAGTAATTATCGGTTTTGAATTAATATAAAATGGAATTGTTTGAGTTTTGATCATGGAAGTTTTGTAATGAAAAGAAAAGACGGAATGATGGAATTTTGTGGAAAATTTTGTTGTAGAAATTGAAAATTTGAATTTATTGCAGTTACGTTGAGATATTTAAAATTTGAAAAAATCAATTTTACCTTTATCTGCAAACAAAAACGTTCACATATATGTTCGTTCGTAAGCTATGTGCTATGCCTCTGGATTATATTTTGTTGCACCACAAAAAATAGGAAGCCGTTAACACATACCAAAATCCATTGTTTCGTAAACCGAAAAACCGTTTTAAAAACACGCAAAAAACTAAAAAGAAATTATACAATTTTTTCCCGGCATTTTCCTCTTTTTTATCCGGATTTGTATTATTCGGTTTGACTATATATATTGTACACTTGGTCGTACGACTACGACATCGACAATTTTTCTACAATTCGCTGCGGTCAATTTGTAAATTTATTTCAGTCGTTTCTGTTATGGACATTTTCATTTTTAACTCGGGGATTATGATTTTTTTTTCTAAACAAAACTTTGTATTATTGCGGCGAGATGATTCGATATTCTCTTTCACATGTCTCTACAATAAATGTAATAGCACGATTTATAGGAACATTTCGAAAAAACTCTTTTGGTTTCATGGTGAATTTTTTGATTTATTTTCGAGATTTTATATAATGGTTGGTTTTGGGAATTGATAGGATTTCAGCCTATATCTTGATGGCGAAAGTATTTTGGTTAGCATTGATTGATTTACGGTGATTGGGGTAAAACAGCCTCTAGAATTCATTTTTCAATTTAGTTTTATTGATTGAACTCTAATTAATGAGACACCCATTTAAATAGTTCAAAAAAAGGCGCGAATAAAGGTTGATGAATATGAATATTAATTCTGGATAAATATCGATTTTCCTTTGCAATTTGTTGAAATATATTCAGTGGTGTGTAAAGTGTACTTAGTTTTAGTAGAGAGAAGTTCCTCTGTTTAAACGTACATTTATTTCCATTCACAAACGTTACCTTCTGATAACTAGTGCACCACATAGACATCTATATTCATCTATATACATAATATGCAATAGGCACAATCTACGATCGTACGAAATTTCCCTGCTTTTCTTCAACTATTCCATAAAATTTGGAATAGGTCACCGAGTATAAATATCGAAGTCATTCATAAATCTACAGCACAATGGTTATCAATTCTTGTCATGTGAATGACAATCGAACATGTTCATCGCTGATTCTACTAATTTTTCTAACACTTCTCTTCGTAATGTGCTGCCCCACGAAATTCTTTTCAAGAATAATTAAGCAAGGAACGCAACTTTTCCTGTTGTGTGTAGACTATTTTGAAGTTCACACAATTCTCTTAAATTTTCTCGATTTTCCTAATTTTATCGAAAAAATGTTCTCAAAGGCAGGCAGTGAACAACAACGACTTCACCTAATTTGATTGCATTGCAATTGTTATGATTTTCCTTTAATAAATTAATTACTTTTACTTGTATTAATTGAATATTTTAGCAAATGAAGTAAATCAAATAAAAAAAGAAAATCCTTAAAATGAAGAACAAAATCATTTGAAAATGCATCTAGAATCAGTAAAAAACGAATATTGAATGGATTTATGGATTTTCTTCATTTTCTTAAGCCCTTTAAAGGTTTTTCTACGTTTCTGTAGATTTTCTTGAGGATTTTAGATGATTTTCTAAGGATTTTCTTTTGACTGTCAAAGTATTTTCTATGAATATTTGACCCTTGTGTGTCACACTATAAAACTTTACCATTTAGTACACGAACAACTTTGGCGAATCGTAGTTGAAATGAAATTTCACCTCATCCCAAACTTGGTTTTAATTAAAAATTGTATTACATCGCACGAAAATTACCATTCTACACATTTTCAACTCTCACTCAATTATATCGACGAGAAAATCAGTTATGCAATAGAATAAATGCTGTGAGACGATATTTTATACAACACAATGCTGCTGGCCGTCAATGAAATGATCTACCGAACTGGAGAGAGCGTAAAAAATGGTTTCAAGTAGATTGTTTCTGCTCGATAAATATTTCGTTTGTACATTCAACCAAAATAAAATAACAAATAAAAATTAATATTATTATAACATCTTAAGACATTTATAGAAGCAAAACCAAGAAAAAATAGGACAAAAAAATTCACTAGTTGAGGGTACTTAAAAACCACCGAAAAATAATAATTCAATGTTCTAAAACATTGCCCCAACAATACAAAAGGATTCCAATAAACCACAAATAACAATAAACATATAAAAATAGGATAATACAGGATATGTGTGTTTCATCTAAAGGTATACACAAAAACTAAACAAACCACCAGATAAATTTAAAAGATATCCAATCTCCATCAATTGATATTATATCAGTAGAATTCCAGTATTACATTATAATATGGAGAGACCTTTCTTTATTCATTCGAATATAATAAAAAGCTATTGTTAATTCGGTTATTACAGCTCAATAAAATATCCAAAAGTGTTTTATGCAATAAAAAAAAATGTTTGTCTGAATTGAATTGTATAAAAAAAAAGAAATTAAAAATTAAATGTTAGTTACTGAGAAAAATAAAAGAGGAAAAAAATTCATTTCAAAAAATGTTTATTCCATTTAGATGGTTGAACAAAAGGGATGTTTTATACAGTTTATGTGATGCGTTGAATAAAACGATTTTTTTTCTTCATATATATATTTCATGCTCGTACTGTTTCATCGTATGCCCACAAACAAATTACATATAATGGAGTGGAATTATTGTGTTGTTTCCGAGGGTAAATAATACTTTTTCCATTTTGTATTATTTTCATTTTGATATAAATGTGATATGAAAAGGATTGCCATTCAATGGCCATTTATAGTTGTACCATGATATTTATATAAAATTTATTTGAGTAAACACACCGTTTTTGTGTGCAGTTCATTTGAAACTTATAAAATAATATTCATGTGTACAGAGGGAGGGATGTTGCACATAATTACTAACCATACAACAAATAATTGAGTTAAATAAAAAAATAAAAATATTCGGGAAAATTCTTTATTTTCTATGGAGGAGAAAGGAGGAGTGCACATCTGTCATATACTAATTGTTGGAACTGATCGCACTGTAACGGTAGCTGGAAATTTTTTGAATTGATTGGAACAGTTATAGTTAGATATTAACTATCACTAACTACGCCGAAAATAAGCAGTCAAATCTTACTCAAGTTCGAATCGTTTATCAAATCAAATGAAGTAAAAGATTTTCTAGCTAACGCTAGAAAGTAGCTCCTTCACCACACCATCACAATCAATTTTCCGATTATTAAAATTAAAAATGTTAAAGGACCCAAGGATCATTTTTGGGAAAACTTTTTTCCATATTTTCCCAAATTTCCCAGAATTTTCCAGATTTTCCTAAAAGTATTTTTTTGTGAAAATTAAGGAAAATATGAGAAAATCTAAGAAAATGTGGGAAAATGAAGGAAAATATTTTCCCAAAAAACTTATTTGTGAACTTGATATCAGAAACTTAGACACAAAACAGATCAGTCCGAACATGAATGTTCATGTTAAGGTCTGGTAACTTTCTTCAGGTTGACCTGAACCTCCTGAAATTAGAAAACCTGATTCAAATCAGGCCAGGTTTAAGTTGAACCTGAAATCATATATAACCTGAACTATAACCCAGGTCGACTTGAAACTGATCGGAGCCTTAATCAGAGCCAATATTTTTGTTTACTGAAATTACTGAAGATTACCGACATACACCTAAAGAATTCCTACATGAAATCCTGAAGGAAATTTAGTTATTTAAGTAGATCAAATTCCCAAATTCTCAATGATATACGTCAAAACCATCCGTCTAACAATCTTCGACCGAATTAAACATTTTGTTATACCAATTTCTGTGACTACTGTCTATGCAAAAATCTCAGCTGCATCGTAGAATGAATGCAATAAACTTTTCGTATAAGATTAGAATTTTATCTACTTCATTATTATACCATTAGGTAGTTGTGCTGTTGAAATTCAAAAACTTCTGCGAGTGCTTGTGAGTACTTGAAAATGTAGATAAAATATTGAGCTTATTTGAGTACAATTAAAGAAATAAAAAGGAAAATATTTGTGATATTCGACGCTTATGTAACTATATCTAATCCAGTGCTCCCCACTTGGGAGAGCTTATATCTCCATTTTGCTTTGTGACATTTAATCTAGTCTTGTATTTGAAAATAACGAGAAAAAAAATTAAGTTTTGGTCAAGTTTAAGGGACTGAACTAAGACGTCGACAACACTAAAAATATTGAGAGATTTTTGCTCCTGATTTCCATTTCTTCCCACTGTCGTTAATATTAATTGAAGTACTCATTCAGTAATAAAAATCGGAAGAAATCGAAAAGTTTCTTTCTTGGGGACTTACATTTCCAATGAATATATCAACAAATCCGCCCAGTGGCGCAATGCACCCTTTCACCAAAAGATATATGAGAGAAGAAACTCATATTGGACAAGGGTCACACAACATAATAAAACAATAAACTAAAACAATTAATCTGAATGTGTTGGACAGGTGGTGCTATAACCCAACAAACAAATCACACATTAATCTAGAACATATTGGGCAATTCTCTATGTGCATTTACGATTATTTTGAATACGTTAGCCCTCATTGTTTATAATCTACTTGAACAACCTAAGAGATAGACTATTTTCAACTATAGTTCAGATTTTACATTTACTGAAACAGACAGACGGAAATCTTTCATATTGTCAGAACAAAATGTGTGATAACATCACCAACACCGTCTACAGTTGATCCAGTTCCAGTTTTGTGTTGTTCTCGTTGGTTCTCGGACATTTATGTGTTTCTGCAATTTCCATCTGTAATTTGTCGCTCGAGACAGAACACCTAGTGTACTCGTAGAGTATTTAAACACGCAAAATTTTCAATGGATTTTCAATATTCAATGCAAGAATACCATAACGTATTATCATATTGTCATCGGCATATTTGTACGGAAAAGATGGGCACGTAAAACACCAGCGAGATCACGTATCAGGGGAATTTATATAGTTAAAAGAACCAACAATAGCCAACAATTCTTTACCAGATACCGGTGAGTTGACATACTTTGACTTTCCTTTTTTAATTTTTGATAAATTTCATTTTTATAAATTAAAATGAACAACACATTCGAATGGTATTGCGTGGTAAACATTTATATTTCCCCGAAAGAACGTTTTTCGTTATTAAAGCGTTTACAGATTTTATATGTATATACTGTATACGCAAAAAGCTATGGCTATACTTACCTACACTTTGGCGTCAGAATTTTTCATATTTTTTTCTACATTCAAATGAAGGGCGTAAATACGGCACATTTATGTTTTCTTTTGTAAAACGAGAAAAATTGAGAGTCTTTGCACAGATGACAAAAAATAAATGGGGAGTATATGTACCAAAGGAATCTTGTTCCAAGTCATACACATTTTATAAGTTGAATGCAAAGAAGCATAAGGCTACATGCATATAAAAGTGTTTTTCCTTTGTTCATTGTTAAAATCGGTTTGGATGAAGGAAAAATAAAATGGCAAAGCAAAAATGTTAAAGACCGAAATCGTTGTGTTATTCTTGTAAAAATAATGATTGCTAAATTTGCTGACAAATTGATGTAACAACTTTAAAGCAGTCGTTAGACAAGTAATTTTTTACGCTTGGTTGGTCTGAAAGTGTTTCAGAAATTGTTGAGATATCGAACACTGTTCAAAATTTGTGTACCATGAATCCTGAAACTAAAAGGAATATTTATCTTCAATTATACATCCTCGAACAAACTATATTGTAACTGCTTAGATACTAAATGGACGAACAAATTTAAAAAAATTATGAACAACGTATGCAGCGATTTACTGACTTAATGTAACACCGAGTGTAACACTGAAATTTGATCTAACAATATATCATCAATTATTACGTAATAGGACCCGAAGTATTCTTACTCGTAAAAAATGTGTTACACAATTCAAATACGTCATCTGAGGGAAAACTGAAAGCACTCCACAAGGATTCTTTTGAAAACCAGCTTACAATAACCAAATAAATCTTAGAAACCTAGAAACCTTGATTCTATTTACTTAGATACCACACATTGTCAACCCACAAAATCCACTGCCGCATATATTGTTAGAGATTTCATACATGTTATGCACACTTTTTGCATACATTGAGTCGTGTAACAAGCGAGACGTAACATACAGTGGCGTTCCGTTACTGTATATGTTTCAAAATGTAATATTAGATGGATTGTATTTGTGGGTTGAAGAACAGTTAAAACGTTAAAAAGTAATTTTTGTTGAGTGTACTAAAATCGAACCCATTTTCCAGAGCAGTAATTTTTATGTGAATAGCAAGGTATTGAGCCCTATAAGTCGAAACCACTTTCACAATTTTTCTTAGTATCATGGGCTAGCGGGTGGAAAGTGGTAAGAGTCCATTTTTTTCATTTAAAATATGTACAATTTTGAAAATATCTGTTAAGTTTTACCACTTCGTTTACCTCGACAAAACTAACAGATCAGAATCCTGTGTGTCCTCGTTTTTATGACAACAGTTTTCATATGCAAATATGACACTGAGTACATCTACTCAAAAAATTGTAAATGGAGGGAAAATGTATAATTAAATTCTATTTTACAGCGATTACACTTACTTACTTTTTCGCAATTATCGTTCGAAAGAACCAGTGTCGACCAAAGTACATAAACATACTGAAGGTAATGCAAATCCCCTTCAGTATGTTTATATACTTTGGACTTGACTACCCATGCATGTTTGGTATTATTGGAAAGTTGAAGACCTAATTTTCACAGTATCTACATAAAATGAGCTTTCCATTGGACGGTCACGTCGATCTTCGCCTATGACAGAAAGTCTCTGAAGAAAAATTCACCGTTTCGGTCGTCGATCCCTACCATATATAAGCCGAGAAAATTTTGAAAGTGGTTTTAGCTTCTGGTTCTTCTCAATTGACTTACTTTCAATGCATATTAAAATGACTCCTCTGGAAAACAGGTCCGATTTCTGTATGCTGTTTTTCAAAATAATCCCTCACTGTATCTCTGTCTCGGCTACCTGATTTCAATGTTTGTTTATAAAAACCGTATTAGAGATAAAGAATTGATTTATGAGAGACGGTTGCTGACGCACACAGGACAACCTAAGAAGCAATAATACTAATAATGTTACGTACACCATCGACGAATTGACACAAATTAATTTCTCTGTTTTGTTTTTAGTTCTTAGTTTTTGCGATTTGTTGTGTTACTGTAGGCATTTCAGATGGTATGGAAATCGAACTCGTTTCTTAACCCTCACAATTTTCCTTATGAAATTGATGAGTGAATTGTTTACGTTTTTTAATATAATATGCGAGGTACTTATGCTGTAACACCAAAAATTTATCACCATTCCTAGTTTAGCACTCAGCTAAATAATGGAATGGTATATTGTCCTCACAAGGGTCCTGTTTGGTAGTGCATATCGAATTTTGAGAACTGTTAGGTTCGCGACATCACGGAAAATATGGATAATTTTTGAAAATAATCTAAAACTCTACAAAACAGCTAGAGGTTCCAATGGTCCACGAGGTCTCCCTGTCCAGATAGCTTAACATCGTAAATTTGACCTTTCGGATTTTTTACTTGCATTTCCTGTTACACGAGTGATTATGCTTAGTTTGTGGCACAAAACTGTGGGAGGATGTGGAGGACCACCTTTTTAAAGTTTTTTTTTTATATGCACCATCTAGTGAAGGATGTCGGTGTACAACGAGTACAGACAACATATTTTTTTCCACTCTTGCAACATTCAAAAAGGTTATACGGATAGCATTCGTGCCGCGTTCCTTTACCCAACCATTTGAATAGATTTTCGTGCTAAGTAATGCTTATCGTACCTATCATGCTAAATCACTTTCATTAAAATTATATTAATTCAAAAGCATTTTTAAATTGCGGAAAATAACATTTCATAATACTTCGTGAAAATTCTCGTCCAGTGAAATCGAAAATTTTGTGAAAATTCTCGTTTCACTGGTATACGTCTAGTGAAGTCCGTAATATGCACCGTCCACCCCAAATGTCCGTACGGACATTCAGCTGGGATGCTAATGGACCCGTTTATTTGTGATTTGCGAAAATTTATTGGCTCCCCATGATTCTACGGAAGATGAAAAATCGCAAGCTAAATAATGGCAGAAATTTCGTGAAAATTCTCGTCCAGTGAAATCGAAAATTTTGTGAAGTCCGTAATATGCACCGTCCACCCCAAATGTCCGTACGGACATTCAGCTGGGATGCTAATGGACCCGTTTATTTGTGATTTGCGAAAATTTATTGGCTCCCCATGATTCTACGGAAGATGAAAAATCGCAAGCTAAATAATGGCAGAAATTTCGTGAAAATTCTCGTCCAGTGAAATCGAAAATTTTGTGAAGTCCGTAATATGCACCGTCCACCCCAAATGTCCGTACGGACGTTCAGCTGGGATGCTAATGGACCCGTTTATTTGTGATTTGCGAAAATTTATTGGCTCCCCCCGTAATTCCAGGGACTTATAATTAATACCACTTTTCTTATTCAAAATAATTTCTTTTTTATTTCTTCGTATTGTCGCTGAGCGTCTGCGCAGCTTTTAATAAATTGAAAGAACGTTCCGCTGGTAATGTTTCCGTATGCTGATCTGTTGGTCGGTGCCCAAACTGGTTCGGAGAAGTAGTGTAGTCTTGATTCCCGGGTAAAAATTTCAGTCTCAGTGAGACCGAAAAATACGTAGTCTCAAGGGTCTCATTTCGGTCTCATTGACTTTTTCAGTTTGCGAGAAGTCTCAATTTTAATTTATTTTATGTAAATGAATAAGAATGAACGAGAGAAGCTGAGTGGTCTCGTTTCGACTACTTTTCGAGAATTTTTGAGAATGAATGAGTAGTCTTTTTTGACATTTATTTGTTAGGCGTGATGAGACTGTCCGAGTGGTCTCGGATTTAATACTTTCCGAGACTGGACAAGTGGTCTCTTTTCGAATAATTTTTCCTTACACTTTCCGAGACTGACCGAGTGGTCTCGTTTCGACTACTTTTCGAGAATGTTTGAGGATGAATGAGTAGTCTTTTTAGACTTTCATTTGTTAGACGTGATGAGGCTGTCCGAGTGGTCTCGGATTTAATACTTTCCGAGACTGACCGAGTAGTCTCATTTAAAAAAAAAAAAATATTCAAATTTTGAGAACGGAAAAGTGTTCTCATTTCGAGAAAATATTTTCTTCCAATTTTGAGAACGGAAAAGTGTTCTCATTTCGAGAAAATATTTTCTTCCAATTTTGAGGTCGGAAAAGTGTTCTCATTTCGAGAAAATATTTTATTCGAATTTTGAGAACGGAAAAGTGTTCTCATTTCGAGAAAATATTTTCTTCCAATTTTGAGAACGGAAAAGTGTTCTCATTTCGAGAAAATATTTTATTCGAATTTTGAGAACGGAAAAGTGTTCTCATTTCGAGAAAATATTTTATTCGAATTTTGAGAACGGAAAAGTGTTCTCATTTCGAGAAAATATTTTATTCGAATTTTGAGAACGGAAAAGTGTTCTCATTTCGAGAAAATATTTTCTTCCAATTTTGAGAACGGAAAAGTGGTCTCAGTTCGAGAAAATATTTTATTCGAATTTTGAGAACGGAAAAGTGTTCTCATTTCGAGAAAATATTTTCTTCCAATTTTGAGAACGGAAAAGTGTTCTCATTTCGAGAAAATATTTTATTCGAATTTTGAGAACGGAAAAGTGTTCTCATTTCGAGAAAATATTTTCTTCCAATTTTGAGAACGGAAAAGTGTTCTCATTTCGAGAAAATATTTTATTCGAATTTTGAGAACGGAAAAGTGTTCTCATTTCGAGAAAATATTTTCTTCCAATTTTGAGAACGGAAAAGTGGTAGCATTTCGAGAAAATATTTTATTCGAATTTTGAGAACGGAAAAGTGTTCTCATTTCGAGAAAATATTTTCTTCCAATTTTGAGAACGGAAAAGTGGTAGCATTTCGAGAAAATATTTTATTCGAATTTTGAGAACGGAAAAGTGTTCTCATTTCGAGAAAATATTTTCTCATTTCGACAACACTTTTCCGTTCTCAAAAGTCTAAGAAAATATTTTTGCCAAATGAGACCACTTTTTGGTTCTCAAAAGTCCAAGAAAACATTTTGTCGAAATGAGAACACTTTTCCGTTCTCAAAAGTCCAAGAAAATATTTTTGCCAAATGAGAACACTTTTCCGTTCTCAAAAGTCTAAGAAAATATTTTTGCCAAATGAGACCACTTTTTGGTTCTCAAAAGTCCAAGAAAACATTTTGTCGAAATGAGAACACTTTTCCGTTCTCAAAAGTCCAAGAAAATATTTTTGCCAAATGAGAACACTTTTCCGTTCTCAAAAGTCCAAGAAAACATTTTTTCCAAATGAGAACACTTTTCCGTTCTCAAAAGTCTAAGAATATATTTTTGCCAAATGAGACCACTTTTTGGTTCTCAAAAGTCCAAGAAAACATTTTGTCGAAATGAGAACACTTTTCCGTTCTCAAAAGTCCAAGAAAATATTTTGTCGAAATGAGAACACTTTTCCGTTCTCAAAAGTCTAAGAAAATATTTTTGTTAAATGAGACCACTTTTTGGTTCTCAAAAGTCCAAGAAAACATTTTGTCGAAATGAGAACACTTTTCCGTTCTCAAAAGTCCAAGAAAATATTTTTGCCAAATGAGAACACTTTTCCGTTCTCAAAAGTCTAAGAAAATATTTTTGCCAAATGAGACCACTTTTTGGTTCTCAAAAGTCCAAGAAAACATTTTGTCGAAATGAGAACACTTTTCCGTTCTCAAAAGTCCAAGAAAATATTTTTGCCAAATGAGAACACTTTTCCGTTCTCAAAAGTCCAAGAAAACATTTTTTCCAAATGAGAACACTTTTCCGTTCTCAAAAGTCTAAGAATATATTTTTGCCAAATGAGACCACTTTTTGGTTCTCAAAAGTCCAAGAAAACATTTTGTCGAAATGAGAACACTTTTCCGTTCTCAAAAGTCCAAGAAAATATTTTGTCGAAATGAGAACACTTTTCCGTTCTCAAAAGTCTAAGAAAATATTTTTGCCAAATAAGACCACTCTTCCAGTCTCGCACACCCGTAAATGTTAGCAAAGAGACCACTCGTTCAGTCTCGTTCATCCTCAAACATTCTCGGAAAATATTTGAAACGAGACTACTCGATCAGTCTCGGAAGGTGCAAAGAAAAATTATTCGAAAAGAGACCACTCGTTCAGTCTCGAAAAGTATTAAATCGGAGACCACTCGGTCAGCCTCATCACGTCTAACAAAAAAAATCCGAAAAGACTTCTCGTTCATCGTCAAACATTCTCGGAAAATATTCGAAACGAGACTACTCGGTCAGTCTCGGAAGGTGCAAAGAAAAATTATTTGAAAAGAGACCACTCGTTTAGTCTCGGAAATTGTAAGAACGGTTCAAAAATAAAACTGCCAATAGATATATCAGATTTAGCAGCAAGCGTAACGTCGTTGGTGGTCCGATCCGAAAGTTAAGCATCATTGGTCGCGGTTAGTACTTGGATGGGTGACCGCAAAATACATCACAAAATAAAAAAAAGGTAAAAAAAATCAAAATATTACTAAACATTATTACAATCATTTCAGTCAACTTCTTCTGTACAAATTGGATCTAGTGAATTGTAAGAGAAATGAAAAGTTGTGGCCATCTATGAACTCAACAGAGAAGTAACAAATGACAAAAAACGGGACAGAGAATATGAGACTCAAAAACAGTCTAACATACTCAAAATGTGAGACGTCTCAAAAAGAATAAAAAAAAACTCAAAATGTGAGACCTCTCAAAAAGAATAAAAAAACTCAAAATGTGAGACGTCTCAAAGAGAATAAAAAAAACTCAAAATGTGAGACGTCTCAAAGAGAATTAAAAAAACTCAAAACGTGAGACGTCTCAAAGAGAATAAAAAAAACTCAAAATGTGAGACGTCTCAGAGAGAATAAAAAAAACTTAAAATGTGAGACGTCTCAAAGAGAATTAAAAAAACTCAAAACGTGAGACGTCTCAAATAGAATAAAAAAAACTGAAAATGTGAGACGTCTCAGAGAGAATAAAAAAAACTCAAAATGTGAGACCTCTCAAAAAGAATAAAAAAACTCAAAAAGTTAAAAAAAAACTCGAAATGTGAGACGTCTCAAACAGTCTTTTTTTAAAAATTATCATCAGACCACCGTCTCAAAAAGTCGAAATGAGACTGCTCATCTAGTCTCATACCGTCTCAGAAAGTGGAAATGAGACTACTCATCCAGTCTCATACCATCTCAGAAAGTGGAAATGAGACAACTCATCTAGTCTCATACCGTCTCAGAAAGTGGAAATGAGACTACTCATCCAGTCTCATACCATCTCAGAAAGTGGAAATGAGACAACTCATCCAGTCTCATACCGTCTCAAAAAGTCGAAATGAGACTACTCGTTCAGTCTCATACCATCTCAAAAAGTCGAAATGAGACTACTCATCCAGTCTCATTCCGTCTCAAAAAGTCGAAATGAGACTACTCATCCAGTCTCATACCGTCTCAAAAAGTCGAAATAAGACTACTCGTTCAGTCTCATACCATCTCAAAAAGTCGAAATGAGACTACTCATCCAGTCTCATTCCGTCTCAAAAAGTCGAAATGAGACTACTCATCCAGTCTCATACCGTCTCAAAAAGTCGAAATGAGACTACTCGTTCAGTCTCACACCGTCTCAAAAAGTCGAAATGAGACTACTCATCCGGTCTCATACCGTCTCCGAAAGTTGAAATGAGACTACTCATTCAGTCTCATACCGTCTCGAAAAGTCGAAATGAGACTACTCATTCAGTCTCATACCGTCTCGAAAAGTCGAAATGAGACTACTCATTCAGTCTCATACCGTCTCGAAAGGTCGAAACGAGACTACTCATTCAGTCTCACACCGTCTCGAAAAGCAGACTACTATGTCAAACAAGTCTGAATGAGACTACTCGTCAGTCTCTCGAAGTTCAAAAAAATTATTCCAAATGAGACTTCTCTGTCAGTCTTCCAGATTCTCGAAAAATATTGAAAACGAGACTACTCTGACAATCTCATAAAGTCTCAAACATCTTTGAAAAATATTTAAAACGAGACTTCTCCACAGTTTCGGATGAATTATGATGAATTTCGGATGAATTATGAGAACTAAACCAGTCTCAAAGGTCAAAAAAGAGACGTCTCACCTCCATACAAAAAAGCTGTATCGAAAAGACGTCTCACGACCACTTTTTTTTTTACCCGGGTTTGCACCGAGAGGCCTGTAATCACTGTCGCGTGTTCCGCTTGTTAAAGTTGTATTGACGATACGGTCCATTGTCAAATGACACGTTACCCTCCATCACATCCAATATCCAACGCATTGATTTGTACACGCAATCGTGGCTTTCTACTTGCGTACCGAAAATCACATTTATGACGTTTTTCTCTCCAAACTTTCCTTTATGCAAAAACTGCATAGGAGTATACGGCATCGTAGCTGTATGCATTCGTGGCTCAAACCAGAAATACTCCCGTTGCTTCGATCCGTCAATCATTCGTTGCCGAACAACGAGTACGCCGAAATGCGTTTCGTAACGTTTTCCAGTTGGCGTCACTGCGTTCATGTCCACACTGAAATCGCCTACTTGCGACGCAAAAAGCAGAATGCACTGTTTCGTGTCTTCTTTCCATTCGTTTGCGTTCAACTTTCCCGATATGCTTTTCAGTATCGCACTCCAAGAATCCTGCAATTTCGAGGAGGCAACGTCAACGGACTTCTTGCTTCTTCCAAAGTAGCTACCGTGCATTGCGTCGAAAACGGAAAATTGGCTGCAGTTTTGGCTTGACAACAGCGTTTTCACGTCGCTCCACAAATCCCATTCCATATTGAACAGTTTCATGCGATCGTGCTCCGGAGAAACGAATCCAATCTTTTTTGTGTAAATGCCGTCTTTGATTCGACGCTCAAAAAGCAGATCGAAATCATTCAATGGACATCGTTCCGCTATCGTCGCACATGCCACACTCCGGTGCATTCCAATTTTCGTCGTTTTTATTGCTGTATCGAAACGATCACTATTGCCACTTCCGACCAATAATCCCTTCGTAGCAGCCTCATACAGGTCCAGTGCCACACAATGAGCCACACTCGATAGCGGTTCGATCGTTGCATATTCGGTCGGCCAGCCAAGCCAAATCACTACATACCATTCACCGTCTCGTTCGTCCACGCACTATGTAATTTAACGCACTTAACGCTCGTTTAATTAAGTGCGTTAACTATGTACAATCAAGAGTAGGATATGTCCGGTACACTGACAAGATGCTCTGTCTTAAAAGCTGAGCATTGAAATTGTTCCACTTAATTCGACGATTCGAGCATACCCACCACACCATGCACAGCTAACAAAGTAAACTATTTTCCTCGCTTTAATAAAAAAAAGTGATGTCACTGACAATACAAATTTATACGTCGAGATAACGCCAATTATTGCTAATGCGTTAAATTAACTTGGAGTGGTTATTTTGTTGATTTAAGATACCATTACGGTGTAATTTATGCACCTCTTTCGTTTCCACAATTATCATACAGCTTTTCCGAGATATTGGAAAAATTGATAGGGAAAAGTCAGCTGATAAGGCAACGCTAATAAATAAATAGAAAATTCGAAAAGTGCTCGAATTCAGTGCTACGGAAATCGTTAATAATGTGACACGCATACCTAGTACAGTGTGAATCATTGTGGCATTGAGTGAAAATTTAACTAAATCTGAAATTGGATAATGAAACAGCAATCTAAGCCGAGACAACGAAAATCCCGTTTTAAATCTCTCAAAGCAACAGTTCGGCGAAACAAGGCAAATGCGCGGGAAAGGAACCGCATGCATCAAATTAATGATGCTTTTGATAATTTACGACGACGTATCCCAGTTTATCAATGCTTCGTGGTTACCAACGAAACGAATGTTGCCGTTAATGCTGCTCAAAAATTATCTAAAATCGAAACCCTTCGACTAGCACAAAATTACATCGGACTGTTGAACAAAGTATTGACGGAGAATCGAGCGGTAACCACCAGCGAATTTTTAAGCATTTTGGAGTGGAAATTAAATCAATCATCGGCGAATATGTTGCGTACACGATTACGATTGGATTGGCAGCTGAAAAATGGTCTTATCCGCGATGCGGCCAAGAATATAGCCAGCAGTGATTGGAATTGTGATCAGGAATTTTCCGAACTAAACTTTGCTTTACAACGCTGGCATTCGTACGGACAGGATAACATCGAAAACTAAATTATGTGCGTGCGTGCGTACATATACAACACATACAACAAAATGATAAATAAATTTCTGTAGTCTGGTGGATAAATTTTTTGGTGTGTTTGTGGTTCAATGTAAAATAAGATCACGAATCAATCATACTGGTACAATCCATTTTATCAGTGTTCCGAGATAAATCTAACAGCGAATTAAATTAATTGTTATAATCATGACATATTAACATGCAATATTATGACCATTTATGGGATGATTATGTGTAAATTGTCTTGCAAAAATGGTTCATAAAATACGTGACTGAATGCATACTTATCCGTTTAGATGGGAAAATGTGCTATCAAATTCACCACACAATAATTTATACATTTTCAAAGCAGCTCGTATGTCTAAGAAAGTTATTCGTTATGTGTTAACGGAAAAATTCTTTGTCCAACATATTATACAAAAGAATTCATCTGCTGGCTCTCTTGTATTATATTTGGCTACGATATGTGTGTGAATATGGTAAAAATATTATGAGTCGCAAATATATAATATATAATACAATATAAATGGAGCAATAAAAAATATTTATACAATTTTTCGTTTTACTAGAAGCTTTTCTTTGTCCAATTTTTCTGTTTCGCAGAAATATCGATTAGGGTGGAACGATTCGAAAAAGAAATTAAATTGGTGGTGCCATAATGGTACATTTAAAGTGAGTATATTTCGATCAGTCAGCCTCAAAATATTTAAATTCATTGAAAATCCTCAAAGGAATTCACAAAACCCTCAAAATTAAAAAAATAAAACTTTGAAAATACAAGGAAATTCTTAAGACATCGTCAAAAGTGTAGAAAAAGCTTTTGAAATTGACAGAAAAAATCTTAGAAAATCAAAGAAAATCCTTTTGTAATCAAAATACGACATTATCAGCCCCTCGCCCTCAGAAGCCCAGTTGCCTAATAGATTAATTTACATTAGAGTTTGCATGTACATTGTACAGACACATCACCACACTTCAAGACGGGTAAGAATAAATATCGATTCTACTAAATCATTTGTTTTAACGTTCATTTTGTTATAAATGCGATCGCTTGTTTTTAGCGTCTCCTTCGTTGACCTGTCACAGACAGCAAGCATATAAACAGTAATACTACTTCGTTTGATCGAAGATTTTCAGAGATTAATTTCAGAAATCTTTCACTTCATTTGTTTTGAACATGCTTTTTGCTATATAAGACCTAATTAATCGGCGCTTGTCGCTTATTATTGCTGTAGTTGTTGATCACAGATGACAGCCATCTGTAACAGGTTAATAGATCTTGACATTGTAGTAAGCAAAACATTTGTAGATCTAATTAACCTTGCGATGATTCAAAATTTGTCACATTTTTTATTTGAGAGTACACGAGACACCATGCAGAAAATATTTGACTTACTATTTCTACAAGTTATTTTGGGAGTGAAACTAACATGTAGCTTTCGTTCCGGTTGGAGATTTCAACTTTCAATTTACTTCAATGGATCTTAAGATCTCACAACAGATGGATTGAGTTTTGTGTTGTTAAAAGAACGTAAATAAATCCACATAGATTGTATACCATATGCCATGCTCTGCCAAGAATTAGTATTTAATTTTTCAAATTAATATCTCCCCAACTCTACTTCATTCTTTGCATCGCTGTCTCTTCATTGCACCTATGAACTGTCTCTCCATTGTATCTCTGAAAGCTTAATACCTTTGCATTGCAGGCAAACAAATACACGCTCCCCCCTAATATCGACGGACATATCAGGCCGCAACACCACACATTTAATGTGTAATCGCTTTTCCGACCCCTTTTCCATTCAAACATTTTTTTTTGCGTTCAAATAAGAAGACAATAAATTGTTTCTTGTGATATTATTGAGTCATAAAATTTGAATAAAAGGGTACGGAACGGTGGTGAATTTAAATTCTTTTCTTTTTGTCTTGATAATTTTTTGACACATTATTATATTCGATATCTGTTTATAATGTTCGGAAAACGGAGAAAAATTCGTGTAACACAATAAAATACAGAAAATATTCAAATTCACTTGATAACTTTTTGATTTATTGGAAAGTTGATGCAAACTGCGAACAGTGACCGAATAATATTGCTGAGATATAATATCAACATAATGCCATTAAAACCACTCTTGGAAGATCAAAAAATGTAGTATGTCCACTAGCGTGATTCTTACTTGTATGGAAAATTTTTTTTGTCGATATTTGGAAATTACACACCATACAAAATATTGTGTTGGTATATGGAACATTTTTCTGTATGGACGCGATTTTTTAAAAAAATTTTTAGTGGTCACGAAAAATCACCGAAGTTTGTATGGCCTACTATGGGGGAAAAAATTTTCCATACAAACTTCACTGCGGTTCATTCAAAATCTCATTCAAGAAACATATTTGTGTGGAAGGATTAATAATGAATTTTGTACGAATATTTCAAGAGTTTTGCAAGTTTGATAAACGACATCATAGGAAAAGAAAAGTGAAATTCGATATGTTTTATGTTTTTGGAGTTGCTGTGGTTTGTAAATGATTCTACACAGAATTTGTTGAACAATTAAAAATCTACCTTTTTTTTATTTTACAGTTGGTTGGTTTGGTACTCGGCAGTTTTTTAAGAGCTTAACGCGAATTCAAACTTTACGCCAAAATATCACGGACTGGAAACACTTAATTGACTGGGAACATCGATTAATTTTAAAACTCTTAGACGTGCACTCCAAGACAAGCACAAGAACAGATTTAAAGATGGGGTACCCCTCGCAATAGTCTGAAATTGACATATAAATTTAGTTTTTTATGTTGGTATAATATCACTGCGGGACCAAATTTAGAGGCTTTTTGACAGTTAAAAAAAATGTGTTCTTGTCCCTGTTCTTGGATTGCTTTGAAATTTGAAATTGTGTTTGCTAAATATGAACACAGTTTAGTCTTGAGAGATTCTTTTGAAAAACAGCCTACCAAAATCGGACGCATTTTCTAGACCCTAGAAGCCAAAACCACATTCAAAAAAATTATTTGAAGCTTGTGTGACTGGTGAAAGGTGTCATTAGAAAGGTAATCATATGTACTATTGAGCCGAATAGGGACTTATGGAGTTTAAAATTCATCCACACTGAAATATGTGCGGGTTAAGTTTTCAACTGAAGACTTACACTGTTCTTGCAGAAATTTCTCTAGGTACACAAAACGTACATGGTTGTGTGGGGTATCGTTTGAAAGTTAATTTTATGTGATTTTTGGCCAAATAGGGTCTTATGTGGTTTGGATGCATCTACGATGAAACAGAAGTTGAAATGTTTAAGTGCCCATATTTCATTGCATATGCATCCAAACTTCGTAAGACCCTGTTTGGCCAAATAGCACACAAAATTACCTTTCAATGATACCCCACACGACCATGTACGTTTTGTGTACATCGAGAAATTTCTATAAGAACAGTGTAAGCCTTCAGTTGAAAATTTTAACTGCACATATTTCAGTGTGGATGTTTTTTAAAACCAATAAATCACTATTTGGCTCAATAGCACATGTGATCACCTTTCTAATGACACCCACACGACCCTGTACGGCTCGTGTAACTGTAGAATTTTTTTTAAAGAAAAGTACAAGTTGTTTGTTTTTGATCAACTTTCACCAGCCACACAAGCTTCGAAGAATTTTTTTGAAAGTAGTTTTGGCTTCTTGGGTCGAATACCTTTCTAGGAACATGTAAAAAAGTCCACTGGAAAATTCAACCGATTTGGGTAGCCTGTTTTTCAAAAGAATCCGTCATTTCATTCTTATTGAAGATAAAGATTTAAAAAGATTCCTAAAAAATTATATTTACAATTCCAGAAGAGACCTTGTATACGATAGATTCAAAGATCATGGATTTCAGTAAGCCATTCGTTTTCGTTGGATGAGTTGTGATTTTTAAATGTATCTGTTATGTTAGTTACTAACGACGGCGAAAGTAAGCGATAGCATCTGGCTGGTAGCAAAGTTTATAATAAAACAGGCCCGCTCTGGCCTTATAGGAATGCTGGTGATGCCTAAAAGGCTTTTTGACTTTTGCATGAATGCAATGAAGGACTTTTCCGAAATTTTCTTCGTATAACGCATGAGGGGCGTTGTCATGTCAGTAGTGCCCTGATCAAACGAAAACCGGACTACAAATAAAGTACTTTGTCTCCCTTGCAGGTGTTTATTTGTAAGTAACTTAAGACAATTTTCCTCTGTACTAAGGTCACTCTATCTTACAATTCATTCTATGTTATTTTATCAAGAAATGATAATTCCAATATAAACATAAGAAGTAACAGATTCAATCATTATATCAAGATTCGTTAACCATTTGCAATAAAATCCTAAGTACACAAGTTGATGCAAACGAACGCTTCAAAATTCTCAACATCGGAAAAAAGGCGTCGCTTCGCCAAGGCATTCATTTTTAAACAAATCGTGTGTTGGACTCTTTGTCACTAAAAAAGTACATAAATTATTTCCATGCGTTTTGACAATAACTTAGTGTCTGCTGCTCTCCAATGTACATAGAATAATAAATATCCAACAGTTTCCCAAAACGGTTAGTTATTTAACTTTCCTCCTTTCAATACAATATCAATCAATTCTCAATGGGAATATTATTTTCCTCAAGAGTCGAGAACAATGGCTGTTAAATAATATAATAACCTTCTCTTTATTATTGCACACTATATATATCCGTATATAATAGTTGGTTGAAATCTACACACAATAATATAATAAAATATATACATAAAATATGGGCTTCAAACATCTCGTTGAAAAAGCATAAACGATTGTTCAAATCATTGTTGAATGCGCGTGTAAGTTTATGTATTATGTTTTTTTTTTCTTTCGTCAGTTTTATCCATATTTTGTATTGTAAACTATTATATTATGTGATACCTCTCCATGTGCATTTGAAATTTGTATATGTAATCTACTTGTATGCCTCTGCTCGTTCAATGTTCGCTGAATGAAAATAAACTAAAAAAAAAATTTGTTCAACATTTTATTTAAACAATAAATTCTGTCATTTACTTTTTACATTTCGTATAACCTCACCCCCGGTGGAACAATTTATAAATAATAAAATGCCATTTTTTTGTATGTTGGCATGGAAGGCCAGCCGTTTTAAAAACAAAAATAATAAATTTGTTAAAAATGGAAAATGGAGAGAAGCGTATATACATGAAAATATATTGTATACTGTGTTCGTCTTTTGTTTTTCTTTTATTTAAATGATTTTTTTTCTCTCTATGTTTGAGATTGGTTTTTGTTTCAAGCGATCCACTTATGAATGGAAAAATGCACATTACAACATTTTAAATTCGAAATATTGTATGGAAACGGAGAAAACTTAATTGTGTAGATTGTATAGAACAATTTGTCATTTATACATTGTTAACACACACACACAAAAAAACGTAAAATTAAAACAGACAAGTCGAAAGGTTACCATTGTCGTTAAAATATCGGTTCACGTGTAATTCATCGCTTTCGTTAGTGGCGTTTGGAGTGGGCGGATATTTGTAAATTTTATTGAAAAAGGATTTTCAAAAAGAAAATCCTGTGAGCATTTTAAGAGGATTTTCTAAACTGTTTGTGATGGGTTGTTACAGATTTCCATCGATTCTTATAGATTTCCTTTATAAGTTTTGAGGATTTTATCGGATTTCTGAGAATTTTTCGGGGATTATCTTCGATTTTAAGGTTTTCAACTTCTGATAAAGGATTTTCTTGTTTTCAAAAATTTTCCAGATATTTTCTTCGGACGATGATCACGCTGTGAGGGGCAAAATCGTTAGTGTCGCTTCGCAATTCTCTGTTTTACCTTTTACCACTCCGTTAAGTATTTCTGTTGGCTAACAAAGTTACAAAATAAAGTCAATCAAACACTAATCGCAGAAAGTTTCTCGAAAACAGTGAAAAACATAGCTAACGCCGACCCGTACGAAACACCTATTCGTATCAAAAGCCTTTAATGTGAAACTCTTCATTTCTCTTACTTCATTTTCTTCTCTGCTGAAAAACTATTCTTCCTTTTAAATCACTTACATTATCCACTCTTTGCCTTGTTATCATATACAATTAAATTGCCGGAGGCAATATAGACAGCCCCGTACGAAGTCAAATTTCATAAATTCCTATTTAAACAGCTATATACCGCTATATTTACCTATATTTCACTGAAAATAAACATTTCACAGAGGAATATGCTATTATATAACTCTATATGCCTGTATATAGCTCAATATAGCTGTATATAGGTATATATAGATGTCCATATATGGAATCCCTGAAACCCCTCACACTTAACACATTATTTCCATATTTCCATTATTAATAAAATCCAATATGGCCGCCGGCAGCCATTTTGTTAGGAAACCGAAAATAGTACAGACGCTTTACATTCGTTAATACCTTTCAAACAAAAAAAAATCATGAAATTCGGTCAAAATTTACTCGAGATATTGACAAAATACTCCACGTTCACTGTACGGCCGAGTAGCCAGATAAGAGCTCACTCCAAGAGACCTAGCTCACGCTCCGGAGAACATAATTTCAAAAAAAAATTCCCTGATTGGTACGGTCAATACCTATCTAATAAAGCTAAAACGAACGAAATATGTTCAAATTTGGCCGACCTACAAGCAAAAACTGCTTGCCGCCCTGTGCCTGTTTCACACCAAGGGGTCTAACTCACATGTCGGTCATCCGATTTCCATAAACTTTTTTTTTGTCGATCGGTATTGTAAATACCTTTTATTTGACGTATCACTTACAAGTTTAACGTTTAAATGTCCGGAGATATCTTCGAAAAACCGTAAAGCACTTATTGGGCCCCAGCTCAGGAGGGGTCGATCCAAAATCACTCATCTTCGAACTTAGCCTGTCTTTTGACATTACCAAACGGGGAAAAAAAGAATTTTCCAAATCGGATGCGTTTTACTCAAGTTATCGTGCAGACAGACAGACGGACGGACGGACGGACGGACAGACGGACATTTTTTTTCTTGCTGATTTGGCATCTCTGGACAACCACAATAGGTTTCCCCTTACTCAGGGAGTCCAATTCGACGTGTTACAAACGTATGCGTAAACCTATAAGACCCCAGTACTTCGTACGGGTCTAAAGATGGAGGAGACGGAAAGCGTTCGTGAATTGAAATTTTGTAAGTTTGTGAGCGTTTTGACAACAGCATCGATATCACGGAAAATGTAGACGTATTGTAGGTGTGCGTTTCACAAAATTACGGTATTCGCTTTTCAAATAAATTAGTGTCATTTTGATAATATTGCCAACTTGCCGTCATAGAAACGGTTCTAACCACCACTTTAGGCATTTATCGGACTCTCATTATGTGTAAACGTCGACCAACTTCGAATCGCTCAAAAACTGCCATATACGTAACGAAGCTCAACAATTTATATTCTTGCATACTTGTACACCACTACCGTTCACAACAGTCTAATTTAAACATTCTCGTTACCACTTGAATGATAGGTCGAGCATCATGTATTGCTATTATAACGATACATCCAAGGCACAATAATTACTTTGAATTAAATTTTTTCGCATCGTTGATCTATCCATATGTAGGTACTCGACAAACGAATCAATGATCCTCTCTCTTTTCTACACAGACAAAATCCATTGAACCAGAAAAATTCCATGTTTCTTCAGCAAAAAGGCACTTGTATCTTGTATTACCACAACACATCATTTATCTCTATCGAAAAAAAACTACCCTTAACTAATGTGAAAGTGAAATGTTTTCGTTTTAACAATTTAATTTTTTGTATGAAATGTAAACAAATTAAGATTTTCGGTTTTGTTATATTTCGACAACAATGCTTTAGTAATATGGGCAAGACTGCACGAAGCTCTGAAGCATAATGAATTGAATCATTTAATTTTACCATTAATTTCAATTCTTATTGTATGTAATTCTTTATTCGAATGGTTAAATATTGATTTTTTGTTAGGAATTGCACAATGCTTTGGCTGACGCTACATCCTCGCAGCAAAATTGTGCTATATATTTTTTAATTATTGTAATTCCTCCGATAGGTGGTCAAATGATTACCGTTCAATAAATCAGAGATGAGTAGTCTTTATTTACAATACACCCAGAAAACGAAAACTCAGACAATACTCCTGGTATGTGTAAAATTCATCGGAACATACATCATACAGACATCATGGACAATGTTTTCTATACGTGGGACACGTTGAAACCGTAGTTACGTATTTCGATTGTGAGAATTGAATATTCATGTGTTGATGTACGTGGAATGTGAAAAACTTACGAGTGGGACGGAAGTTAAATGCACATCACATATGTAAAGCGTATATAGTGGATGTTGGTCTGAAACATTGAATTTGGATCATATTTATATTTCTAACAAATTATTTTAGTAATTAGAGAAATTCTCGAAAAATACTTTCATATTTCATGAAGAGGTTGCATTTCGTAATCATATCAGAAAGTTATTACCTTGACTGTAAGTCATGGGTTTTACAAAAACAAATACACCCTACATACCACGTTCACTATGATTAAAAATGTATTGAAATGTGATGAAAAAACGTTAAATGTTAAAATTTTGTGCCCTTTGTTAACACGATAACTTGAGTAAATCTCAACCGATTTTCAAAAACTCTTTTTTATTCGACGAAGTATTGAAATCCTCAGATCAAATTCGAAAATGGGTGGTATCGGTTCGACCATCTGGTAGTAGTTCTCAGAAGAAGCCTTTTCTGCTCTTTGTTAACACGATAACTGGAGCAAAGTTCAACCGATTTTCAAAAACTTTTTTTTTAATCGACGAAGTATTGAAATCCTCAGGTCAAGTTCGAAAATGGGTGATATCGGTTCAACCATCTGGTCGTAGTTCTCGAAAGAACTGCTCTTTGTTAATACGATAACTGGAGCAAAGTTCAACCGATTTTCAAAAACTTTTTTTTATTCGACGAAGTATTGAAATCCTCAGGTCCAGTTCGAAAATGGGTGGTATCGGTTCAACCATCTGGGAGTAGTTCTCGAAAGAAGCCTTTTCTGCTCTTTGTTAACACGATAACTGGAGCAAAGTTCAACCGATTTTCAAATTTTTTTTTATTCGACGAAGTATTGAAATCCTCAGGTCCAGTTCGAAAATGGGTGGTATCGGTTCAACCATCTGGGAGTAGTTCTCGAAAGAAGCCTTTTCTGCTCTTTGTTAACACGATAACTGGAGCAAAGTTCAACCGATTTTCAAAAACTTTTTTTTATTCGACGAAGTATTGAAATCCTCAGATCAAGTGCGAAAATGGGTGGTATCGGTTCAACCATCTGGTAGCAGTTCTCGAAAGAAGCCTTTTCTGCTCTTTATTAACACGATAACTGGAGCAAAGTTCAACCGATTTTCAAAAACTTTTTTTTAATCGACGAAGTATTGAAATCCTCAGGTCAAGTTCGAAAATGGGTGGTATCGGTTCAACATCTGGTCGTAGTTCTCGAAAGAAGCCTTTTCTGCTCTTTGTTAACACGATAACTGGAGCAAAGTTCAACCGATGGGTGACCAACATTGTTTGATAAAGACGATTGTATCACTTCCACTACTTTTCTTTCTCATAAAATTAAAATGGCAATTCAAAAAAAAATCCTTTTATCTTATGGACCAATATCTTGCTTCTTTTCCGTCAACTTATTGAAATATCTTCATATGACCCACTTTGCATTTTAATTTCGTAAAAGTATAACAATAAAGAAAGCAAAACAAGTAATCTTTCAAATACGACACTGCTATATAATATACTCTTTGAACTTGAAGAAAATCTTATTAACTCAAAAGAAAAAGAAAACATTGCTTGTGTTGAAAAAAAGGTATCAATTTTATACACACAATTTCATCCCTTACTTCTTCTTGCTGTTGTGTGTTTTTTTTTAATATAATACAGTCGCTCTTTATTTGAAATGTTACACCTAAAGAATGTAAGTGTATATTTATTTGAAAATTATATTCCTTATTTTCACTGTTGTTGTTTGTTCGTTATATTATATTGGTTGGTATATTAGCAACTAATTTTTAAATCAGCACTCACTTCATATTGTACCAACGAATATTCCAAGGTATTGAATTCAGACAGCCTATTAACAAGCACACAGATGTTAATCATATAATTTGTTGTTAATAATCATTTTGTAGTTTTCGGTTATATTTTGGATATTATGTTCCATAATAATAAACTTATTGTCGGGGATGAAGGCATTGTTGTTAGCATAATATAATTTTAATACCTTCTTCTCTCACTTTATGTGTACTTTTGACACTTTAATGTTATTGTAAACTTTATAGAGGCTGAATAATAATGTGCATTGAATAATTTGTTAACATTTTGGTGTATATTTATCGTCAAAAATATGATAGGTAAAAGGAAGCTGGGATATTTATTTTTAAAAAAATGAACTGGGTATTTGATCAAATTTTAATAGGTTAAAATGAGAGTTTTTAGTTTATCTTGGCTCTTGATTTTGTCGAATAGTAGTAGAGAGAATTTAATTATAAATTACAAATTTTGAAGAGCTCAAATTAGTTTATTAGTAATTTGATATAGTCAGTGAGTGACAGTGATAGATGTTAATTCACAAATTATGCACTAATGAGCGGAGAGGCGATTAAAAAAGCCGACAAACATATTTTTTCCTGAATTTTCGTGCCTTCTACTTAAACGTTTCGATGTAATAGTACATTACATACCAGTAAAAGAATTTGATATCTCGTATCCAGATGAGGAAAAAAATCCGATTGCTTGAGCCCTAGGTACTTTTCCTCATCGTGATACGATATATCAAATTATTTCACGTGTATAATACAGCGTTTTACTTTACGAGCGAAGGAAAGATTTTTCCCTAGCAAGAGAAAAGACACATTCCCTTCCTAGTGAAGTAAAATACTATGACATACGGCAACCAAAGACGAGTCATGAAAAAATCAGTGATAAGCTCTACTTCGCCTCGAATCATTTAAATGGGTGAAATAGTTACACACACGCCATGGTAGCATAAAAGCCGTTTGAGTTTTTTTAGTGTTTTTAGACCCACACCACGTAAGTAGGATTTTTCCACATAAAGTAATGTTATTTGTATGGACCGTACGAAATCCTTTAAGCCCAACCACCCCAAATGTTGGACGTAATTTATGAATCTAAAGACAAAACTTTTCATTGTTGTTCTATTTGCACTGATACAATGAGATTGAACATATAGGTTACATGTTTATGACTCAGGTTTACTCTAGCTGATCGTAATACTGAATCTTACTGTAAATTCAAGAAATTAAACGTAAATGTCCTTGCCGTGAACTAATTATGTTGAAGACCAAATAATTTAGTTTCAAGGCATTATTGTGTTACCATCTTGGGATCGTTTATAAACTATGTCACGCGTGCTAAAAACATGCAAGATATGGTTTGAAAATGTGATAGAAAGAAATGAAAGTAGTCGTTTGATGCTATTTTCCAAAATCAAACCTCGCTGGCACTTCAAGGCTTTGGTCGAACTACCGTGAGCAACTCCTGGCTAGAGGTTGCATGAATTGTAACTAATCCAACGAAAAGAAGTCAACTCTCGTTACAAAGGAAACGCAGAGGCTCCAAATATTTTCTATTGCAATACTTATAGACATCAAGTTGTAATACGATGACAAAATAAAAAAATCAACCGTGGCAAATGTATCATCATCCCAAAACAAACTTAAAGAAAGAAAAGGAAATTGCGAAGAGAATTGCATATCAATAAGTTGGTTCAATTGGATAGGAAATAACGCTCTGTCGAAAGTTAATTTCGTTTTCCACCTATCACCGGTTGTATCACATATACTTATATACACTTATAATATAGCAATCGCAATGCAGAACAGATCATTTAAAACAAAATTCTATTTCTTATTGTATTCACTCAAAGAAAGTACAGATTCTATTTCACAATTCACCAACATACATAACACACAAAATTTATCTTTGAACTTTGTAAATTTCTGTTAAAATTTTCCCTGTCTAACACAGCGTGAAATTATATTTATTCTTGTTCTTCCTGTTTTCATCTTGTGTCTTTCCGGGTATCTTTTCCAAGAAATAGAGAAAGATTTTATACAAAATGTACATGGTATACGTTGGGCGCTTGTATATATATATATAGCGTACAACAGACAAGGATAAAAATCTATGCGGTATACATAACAGAGCGTCTTATATTTTATATTCCGAGTGAAAGACAAGAGCTAATTTAAACACAGATCTTCGCATTTTAATGCTGGAAAGTTAACAACTATAAAACGAGTATTTAATTTTCTGAAATTGTATAACAAAAGATTTAATCTCATTGCTGGGATATTATGGGGTTAGAGTGCGTGTTCTTACTACCCGCTACATCCACTCCAGTTGTCTATTAAAATTGACACAAAAGGGATTTTCTAAAAATCGTAATAAAAAAAAACAGAAATTAATTTTTAACTGGTGTGTGTGTGTGCTCACAATTGTACTCGCTCAATGTTGTCTGATGAAATTGTACTATAGCCGGAAAATAAGATAAAAAAAATTAGCTCTTTCACCCCAACCCCACAAACAATATTTCAAACAATTAAAAAGTAATTTTAAATATCGTTGCAAAATCCGTAAATTTTTTTATTTTCTCCTACGTTTCCATTCTTGTCTTTTCTCTTCTTTTAAAATGGTAATGTACCATAGACATAAATACACATTGTCACCCGTCACCCCGGTGTAATTCAAGCAATGAATTTAATTTGATGATTGCGGATATAGATAACCAATAAGGGTAAGCAAAATAGAGAGGCGAATGCATTTTCCCGCATTATTGTACGGTATATTTGGAAGGGAATGTTTATTTATTTGTATTATATGTTGTACACTGTTGTTTTGCCTGAGGTTGACAGCAACCGTATGCATTCAATTTGCGATCATCATTATACAATTACCAAAGAGGGAGGAAAATTTGTTTTGAGACTTTTAAGTAGGTGCATACATATATCACCCGTTCAACGGTTGTGCCAGTTTTTCTATTGTTCGACCAAATGCGCGATAATTCTTTTAAATGATTTATGTTAATGTTTTATGCGTTGTTGCAGTGGCTATCTTGACATAAATACTACAATTGGAAAATCTTGGCTTTCATTGTTACCCTCGCACACAAGAAGGTAAATTTAATTAAAGTTGAAAAGAATCTTTTATGGGGAAAAAATCATCCGACTAAATGGCAAATAAAAATTTGATACTGAAGCCTTGCAAGGATTTTTTTTTGAAAAAATAAAGGGATTGAAGTGATCCGTAAAAAATGAATGTAAAAAAAACACATCGAAGTTTAGATGGATATGGATATCTTTCTACTCTATATAGAACCTGTCTCATTCAATACGATAAATGTATCTTGGTACAATTCTAATTTAGAGCCGAGCATTTTTTTTTCATTTTTTCATTGGCTTCATTTTTATTAATTTGTTTATTAGCGAATGTAATGAGGTTAAATTTAATTTAGAATGTAAGGCGCAACCATTGGTGTAACGAGTCACACAAGAGCTGAATCGAGACTTTATTGTCATCATTGATGGGACACATTTCTCAATGAATACACATTCAAAAGGACTGGTCAAGCAAACTTTCACATCCTTTAAAAACATTATCTTGTCTCATCAAGGAACTCGAAAGTAATAAAAACTAGCATACAGTGTCGATAGAAGACTTGAGTGTGATGAGTGAATGGTAACTCTTTAGAAAATTAGATTTGCATTAGTTATTTGTTGACCAAGTTGACCATTTGTTGCGAGGTGTGATTAACCGTTTTCTCCCATAACAAAACAGACGACAAAGCTTCGACGTTTCGCCTGATGACAGTTCAGTGCAGAAAGTCTGATTTTCCTCGTGGAAGAAAATTTCTATTGTATCACTTCTTGTTTCCCCGGGGGAGAAATAGTCATTTACGTCACAAGGACTAGAGCCGAACGTACTTCTCAATTTCGGGCTCCTTAGCAAGCGTGGAAATTTCTATGTTCTAAAGCAGTAAATTCCAACTTCGCTCTTGTTGAAATGTCCCATTTTTCCCTCGGTAAATAATAGTTACGGAAATAAGTTGGAAATTTCATGGGTTAGTATTGGTCTGACAATATATAAATTATTCCCAAAAGAATTTTTGTCTTGTTTCTTATTAACAAGATAATTTGATTAATTCTCAACGGATTAAAAAAAAAGTTTTTGAATTATCTCGGCAGATGAAAAGTGTATGCACCCTTTGCCAAAATTGTTATCTTGACATGTGGTCATTACGGTTCTCGCCTTCGGCTCGACCAGCAATCCCCACACGTCTCGATAATAATTTTATCAAGAGGTACATACACTTATATTATCCGTTGAAGAATTAATTTCTTAGATTAAGGTTAAGGGTGTCCGTTGTAGCACTAGTAATCTTAAAAATATGCCCAACAGAATATTTGTGTCGTCGCTTGACAGCTTAAGTGTAAACGGAATTTTAATTTAACTGTTTTACTCGACAAGGAATGAAATTCTTGAGGCTAAGTTCGTTAACGGAAAATATCGGGGTAATAAGAGTTGTGAGTTATTCGAAAAAGACGTAATCAGAAGTTGAAAAACTGAGTATAAAACTTTGTACTTCCCAAAGGCTTCGTACCGATCTTAGGATAATTATATTCTTTAGACTGATGAGCTGCATTGATTCAGAAAAAAAGAGCCAGATTCATTGATTATAACCAAATGAACCGGACCTGTATCACATCAATGATATTCAAAAATTCAAATAATGAAAGCCGACCCTTTTCATCGATTTTCAATTTGTGAATTTCGCTCCCACAAAAGGTGTGACAAAATTTTAGAGACACTTAAGTGTAGTAATTGTAACTAAATTTCTCCATATATTTTCCAAACAGATTTAGTTTTCGATTCTATTGTCGATTTATATTCTGTGACAAAAACAAAAGAAACATCGAAACAAATGAATTAAATGTATTTTCCCGAATTGATTTCCAAACAAAACTGTGTTTAAATTCTGACGATGAAAACCTTTTCAATATCAATTTTCCATATTATACTTTGTCACCCCCTTTGTTTTCCCTGAAATACACAATTTTATAGATCTCTATTTTCATTCAGCACTTCATGCTGACTGATAGATAATACAATATGCGCATACATAGATTCCCCATACAAAACATTTTATAATTGTATTTAATATTATAGTCACACAGAGAATGGTGATATTGAAAGTCAAAACAATTTTATAAAATTACACTGTACACTGTACTATGTATTGTATCTGTAGATATGTGACACAGCATACACACAATATAAACAAATATCATCATCCCATTGATACGAGAGTTTAATATAAAATATATAACTTGCATTGTTTTGATGGAACATTATTATATTTTGGATATTTGTATTATTTATGAATTGAATTTTAAGCTTCAGCAATATAATGGACAATATAATTTTGGCTTTTTTATGACAATGAAAATAGTATTTTCATCGGTCAAAGCACACAATAATTGTGTATAGTATGGAGTGGAGTATATATGGATTGGATACTGTAAGGTGGGTCACGTCCATTTTGTCATTATTAACAATCTACGGATTAACATGGACTAATAATTAGTTCTGAGTACAATTAACACTGCCAATATAACTTGGTACTAGAAGTTAATCTGTTATCATTAGGCATTTTATGTTTTTATTAGCAATTGCCAGACGTAATAAATGTGTCATGTGTGCGATGTGAATAACCTTATTTTCACGACTCTCCCGTGGGAGAAAGTAAAACTTTCCTCACTTGAATTGTCCCTTTTTTCGTTTTCATAAATGTTATATCTTTCTACATTACTATACCAGGGAAGTAGTTTGATATTTCGTATCCAGATGAGTAAAAGTGTCCTAGGGCTTTGTGATGTGAAGAGGGATTCTTTTGAAAAACAGAATCTTGAAATCGGACGCATTTTCCATTGGACTTTTTTATATGTGCCTAGAACCTAAAACCACTTTCAAAAAAATTCGTCGAAGCTTATGTGGCAGGTGGGGTAGATGGTCGTGTGGGGTGTCATATGAAAGGTAATTGTATGTACTTTCAGGAGACGTAGAGCTTACGGAAGTTTGGTAGCATCTCCGATGCAATATAAGCAGTTAAAGCAGATATTTAAACCCAATAAGACCCTATTTGCCCCAGAAGTACATGCAATTACCTTTCTAATGACACCCCACACGGCTCGTGTAATTGGAGAAATTTTTGTAGGAAAAGTGCATGTTTTCAGTTTTCTATCACCTCCCACCAGCCACACAAGCTTCGAAGAATTTTTTAAAAAGTGGTTTTAGGTTCTAGCGACCAATACCAATTTAGGCACATATAAAAAAGTCCAATGGAAAATGCGTCCGATTTCAAGATTCTGTTTTTCAAAAGAATCCCTCAGAATTTTATTCAAAAACGTGAGGTAAAGTTAACTTCACTTTACTTCACGGGAAACACACAAGAAGTACCATTTCCATTATTTGCCTCATTGGTAAGTAATGTATGATTCCCTCCGGAGGGAATCGCCACTTTATGATGAAAGGTTTTTTAGCGAATTCGATTCGCTAAAAAAAAGCCATGCGATAGGAAACCGTACATTATGTCTGATGTTCCAAATTTTTATTTTGACGAATGGGGACGTTATAGCCCCACGCAAAGGGATGTAAAGTGGTGATTCGAGGGCGTATTTCATAATCCAAATTGTCAAAATAATCATTTTGTAGAGAGATAAGCAAGTAATGATTTGTTCCATGATGCCCTATTTATCTCCCTAGGGCAACACTGTGTTGAGTATAACCATTTTGGCTGACTATCTACTACTGCGGCACGCAGATTGGATGGTAACAAAGATCGAGTCAATTTTGGACGTGCATAACCGAATGGTCAATCATCGTATTACTCACACAAATGTCCTACGATCTAAGTTCTAGGGATACTGCATACACGGGCTTGTTCAGAGTGAGCTAGAAGATATATCGTATATGGTAGTGTGCTGTACATGGGTGAGAAATATTCTTAATAGACACCAACTGGGTATACACAGTTGGGACTTGAGAATAGTATTGGCGGGAGCACGAGAATGTATCGTTGACAGCGTCACATACCTGTCGAGGCTCATTTGGCACACCAATATAGCTGTTGCACACTCCGAATAGAAAGCGTGCGATTGTGTTAAATGCGGGAATCTAACTTAAATGCACGACTAGGCGTAAGAACGAAAGACGAGTAATGTGGCGTACAGCCACATCATACACAAACCAACAATACCATCAATGTCATCATCACACCAACAACCACACTCGAAGAGCACGACACAATGGGTCCAACAAGGATGGCCTCGGTGTCCTTTTTCTTTTAAATTCAATTGTAATTTGCAAGAGAAAACTCTCGACTAAAATCAATCAATCTACTACTCAGTTGTGTGTGCAAACTATACATCATCAACTTCATTTCTTTAAGTTTTCAACTCCAGTTAGTTCAATTTTATTCGTTAAAAGTAATGGAAGGCAATGAATATAAACCACCCAGACATGCATGGTCCAATGTCACCTCGGAGGATATAACAATTTTAAAAACGGATTCTAACTAACCCATTTTCATATTTTTTTGACAAAAATAATGAATATGTTCAAGATAAATCGATAGAATTTGAAGAATCGACCGTACCTGGTATGTACATTCATTGATGGGAATGGAAGGCACTCAGTTATTACTATGAAATTGTATAAACGAAAACGACATTGTGAAGTTAGTTGCGGTAGGTTTTCACAAATTGTGTTGTTAGTTTGGCCAACTGAAGAGGTCTATATAGACTCGGTAGAGGCTTTCAATATTAATTTATGCGTACCATATGTGGAAATGACTTCAGAAAAATTGACTAGAAGACCACGTCTAGAAAAGTAAAAATCGAAACACTTTCTCAACAATTAACAACATATTCAACTTGAGTGCTTTGCTGTTCTTTGACCGATGTACATCCGTAAGGCCGAAAGCACACGAGCAATTTTTCATTGATGGGATTGACAATTATGCTGCGTTTTCCATTGTGTCGCCTGTGGTGAATATCGAATTACAATGGAAAACGCAGCATAATTGTCGATCCCATCAATGCAAAATTGCTCGTCAAAAGCAATTCCTTGTATCGAATATTTTGAGTAATCTAGTTGGCAAACTGTAGAAACCCTTACCCTATACATACGTATACAGTTACTAAGTCAGATTGGCTCGAATTTACTTAGATACACGGTTTAGGCACTAAAACCACAAAAAAAAAATTATGGAAATCTGTAGAATGGAATCTTTTGGCATTACCGACTATAGCTTACCAAGAATAAGCAAAAATGGTTCTAGAATGCCATTCGCCAGTTGGTTGGTTGGTTATTGGTAATGTTATTACCATTCTTTGTCAACGATAAAGATAGACGGTAAGGTTTTGCAAAAGGCAAAAGCTTCAATTGTCATTAACTACTATAGATCGAACAAACATCTATTTACACGAAACTTCTTCACTTTAGACGCTTTCATGTAACAACACTGGAAAAGCGCTGGTGGAGATGCCACTGGTTTCAAATTTATTTACAGTGTAAGTAAATATTCTTGAAATTTATCTCTAGAAAGCGTGAGTTGTTAACAATTCCATTAAAGAATATGTTAGCGACTCTATGTAGGTTTCGTCGAATGTTGGACTTTAAACAGAAAACAAATTTTTCAGAGGGAGGTATGTAATCCGTCCGTTTCTCTGTTTTTATGTGGAAAAATTTCTAGAAAATTGTATTTGCTGAGCATGAAGGTAAATGATGTGGAACGACAATAGAAATTATTTAGCGAGACGAAAATCACTCAGTGGATTGTTTATATCAGAGAAAATGGTATCACAATAACTGAACCGCATAGCTAATTATTTTGTTACTAAATTGGTTTCCAAAACAATAATTGTATAAAAAAACAGTTCATACTAAGCTTCAAACAAGCCTCGAAATCTCACTATCACGTTGCATACCCAAAAAAATGAAACAATTCCAGAATTAACAGTCATTTTTATTGTACCTTTCTCATCACCACTCTCCGAACAAATGCGAATCAGTTAGCAGTTTATTCAGTCTTCTTGGTCAATTGAGAACGAACCAATGAAAAGTGTTGAGCTGTGAAGCACTTGAATGCTCTGAATACCCAGATTTCGTTGGTTGTATCGGCATCGGTTCTGGTAACACATTCATCGATCTTCGGTTTAATGTCAACACCGTGAGCAGTTTGGAATTGCGTTATCAAACGGTCTGTGTGGAAACCCTCGTGATCGCAGAAAAGTCCGAATTCCTTGAAGATGCATGTAATGTATGATCGGGTCAACTCATCGTCTGGGAAGTTCCATGTCTTGTATTGTTCCAGTGTTTCTGTAGGGACACTCAATTTCGACACACATTCTTTACGGGCTGCAAGCAGGTCTGGAAGAGCTTTGGGTGTCCATTCGTCAGCAGAAACCTATAGCCGAAGTAAAAATTCACTCGTAAAACACTTTGCTTAAATGCCGTTGTTAACACAAGTGGGAACAAAACTTACAGCTGCGACTAACAACAAAACGACAGCGAAGTACTTCATTGCAAGTATATAGAGTTTTTTGAAAGAATAAACTAAACTGAGATTAGGAAAAGCAAAAATCTGCCCTTTTATATCTTCTACATTCGGAACTTCAAATAAACTCAAAGCAACATCGCTAGCAAATCATATTCTGGTTGATGGCTATTATATAACGAAAATTTATTATGTTGACTGGATTGACTAAGAAAGTACTCGTACAGCATAATGGCTATTTGCAAAAATCCGATTTTTTTACGAGAAAGTCGGGAACTATCTGTACGCAGTCTTGACGATTACATTTGTGAAGCGTTGGAAACGTTGAGGATAAAATTTGTTTATCTGCACATCGAGCTGTGCATGCAAAAATTTCAGGCAGTCCGAGTGATGAATTTGTGTAGCTTTAGTAGGATTGAAAGTTTGGACTTTTGTGTCTGACACGATGTGAACTTAGGAAAGTTTTTTCAAACCTTCATAAGCCGTACAACATGTATGTGACGACGGTGTTTTGATTCTTCTATAGATACAAAGTTCAATGTATCTATATTTGTTGAAGTTGTTAAACCAAAAGATGAACCGATCATCATTAAATTGGTTAACATCGAATGCTAAATGCATTCATCACATCAACAACGAATCGATGCCATTAGACAGGCAGCAATGTCGTACGAAATTAAGGTACGTTTGACCACTGTTTCGATCTGTGAGAAAATAGGATTGAAAGTACTTGCGTTATGAGGTTTTAGTGTAACGTGTCTCTGCTAAAATTATCTATTTCTATCGAATGAATAAACATGGTTACTTGAAATCATCCTGTTTGGAAAATTGATGACTTACACTAATGATTTCTATCTGAATTGCACAAATGTACAAAGCGAAGCATCATACCCAGATAAAAGACGTCCAAGCAATTGGTGTAATCTATTTTTAAAATAAATAATTCGTTTACTTATGATAATGGTTAATTATTCTCAATTTCAGGGCCTATTTTTGTACAATCAACTGTTTCTATTTACTTAAATGTATACGAAGATAATATCTTCACACTTCTTCGACGTCTTTTTTCTTTCGTTGTTTCACTTTCAGTAACTTTCAGAAACTACAATTGTATCCAATATTTTCGCTAAGTCTATTGGGTTGGGTTCAAAATCTTGTACTTCATTTGTTGGCTAGAAAGGTTAAAATAACGACCACATTATTCGACGGTCGATATATTTGTCGTTGCTAGCAATACCCAATGCATTTGCGATAGGTTTAGCTGAAAACTATCTGCATTTAGCTAAATAAATGAACGGTCAAAAAATGGAGCAGCTTTATGATTAAAAAATATTCAAATTTTATTACTCCGCTTAGTTCTATGGTTGAAACGTTCACATGACAAATTTTAACCAATCTGAATAGCTGAAAAATTCAACTGTGACTCATTCTTTGAAAGTATTTATTGCATTGTCAGCTTATTCAAATACTGGTGCTGAACAAGTTTCAAACACTCTTTTGTGAATTTGATAAGTGCTTAAGGACTCAACATTGAATTTTATGCCATTGACATTGTCGACGGTATCAAAAATTACCTCTGTTCAATTAAATGTTGTTGAAATACTCTTAAATTCTGTCCGCCTTCGATAACAGAACAACATGTGATTAAAAAGTTCAAATGTTATGAGCGTTGAATATATTTTTTTAATTAGAGATAACGCAATGTTAATCGAAAACTATAATAGGTTAACATATACGAATTTCAACAGAATTTTTTTCTTCTATGCCAACAAAGTTACACCGATTACGCACATAAAAAGCAGGGAAATTTGTGCAATTACTGATAAGATGCGATACAATTTTAACGAAAGCAATGACAAAGGTTTTTCTTTAATTTCGAAAAAAGATCGCCGCATTTTTGGACGGCGTGTAAATCTGTTTCTAACGATGTAGTCTCAGATCGCTCATTTATGTTTATTTTCTCGCAAATAGAGTCAGCTAACATAATACTGAAATCGATTATAAGACTCTTCCTCCCGATGCTTTCTTAAATCAATGCATTCAACATAATGCCAGGTATTTGGACATCAATTGTGATGATCCAAGTAAAGTTTCTAAAAAATTCTTCGCATTAACGATGAATGTAAAGTTATCTTAAAGTTTGAAGGAAGTAATCGAAAGCCTATCGGTCCTCGTCGATAATGATCCTCAGTTATGATCCATTAAACAATGTGATATGGTGGTGCTGATGCTAATCGGCACCCAAGAATTGTACAGGCATTCAAACATGTTCAATATAACACCGCCACCATTCCATCCCTCGAGTGTAACTCTATGACTTTTAAATTATTTCATTGAATGCAGACGCCGATCTAACATCGGCTTAGAGGAAAGCTGCTAACGCACAGATCTAGTACCTAAAATGTTTTCTACAAGAGGTTATCGAATATTACCAAATATGGTTTGAACAAACTTCACATTCAGTAAATAATAAATATGTTACTGACTGATGACCCCACCATAACATATAAAAGCAAGCAATAAGAACCTTCATGTTCAGTGTTAAATCCGAGTTTGGTTGAACAGAAGAAAATGTTGCTGCTTAAAACAATAATCGCCATAACGTTTGTTTTATTCATCGTGCCAAGGAATTTGGCATTGGAAGCAACAATTCGTCCAGACGGTAGTTTTCGTTAACAAACTTCAACCAGCAGCCTTTCACAAGTCCAGGTAGATATAAATAAAATGGACAAGGATAAAACAAACGATTTGGTGCACCAATGCAATGGGAAATCAGTAGCTCAAAATGTTGATATAGCATGCCAAACTGTTTACACGCTACCAATTACAGATCAACGAAAAATAGAGAAAATGGCACCACATTTGAGTTTTAAAGTCAAATATGAATGTGGTTGGTGTCCACATCCAAAATTTTTAGAAAAACATATTTTGCCTGGTAGTATATCTTCAGAGTCGCAAGTAGCCACAGAATGGCGGAATAGAGTAGAAAAATATGCTCAGACGGCCGAAAACGAACGAGAAAGAAATAACTGGGCAGCAACAACAACAGCGACAATTTTCGCAGGTATTGGCAACAGTCAATTTCAACGCGATGGCGGAAACAGATGTACAGCCACACGTGACGTTTGGAAATATCAATGTGAAAAAGGAAGAAATGGATGGGAATGTACGAAATCGAAAAAGAAGGAGATAGCCATTCATGACACAACCAGTGGGCACTATGGAGCATAAAATGCAATTTCAATTCAAATATAGTATAATAAAGATGCAATACTAAGTCTTGTTTTATGGAATGTAACAGCTAAGTTGCTGCATGAGCATTTTGTCCTCTTTATTTTTTTGATTTTATTAATTTTTTTTCCTGTCGATAACTTAGTCCAGCGTTAAGAAAGTGAATAATATCCTTTTACCTAATCACCGTAGTATCTGAAAGTATCCATGTATACAGTGTTGGAAGCTGCAGTGTTCGGTTGGTGACTATAGCCAGGCCAAGACAATATAACGTATTATTTCCAGGCCCAGTCAAACTTTGCGAACAATCAATTGTAGATATTGAAGAGATTTCACATTTTCACAGGGATGAATGGATTTTCCTGAACAACAATATGCCAAAATCGGATATTTTACACTTCTCAGGAGCGGTTTAAACAAGTTTACAAACTCGAGATCTCGAAAGTGTTGTGGTGATATTTTTACCTGTTTATTTGATGATGGATTTTTTTTAAAGTTTAGAAAGAAACCATGTCCCAAGTTCAATTTTCATCAATAATGATGAATTTTATTTAGTGTAGTGAACAACCAGTGAGGTTGTAATTGTATCTTTTCTAAATTTCTAAACTGTATTTAAAATTATATCTGAACACAGCTCTGCTACCAGCATGAACACTGAATTGACAAGTGTCAAATTTGGAGGCTTTAGTGATACGAGCTGCCGCTTAGGATTGTTTGTATTGTATGTTTTAACTCATACAAATAAAACAAGTAATCTATAATAGAAACGCAGTACCTACTGTGATTTCATCAGCCTCCGAATATTTTCTATGTTCATGCTAGTAGCAGTGCTGTGATCTGAACCATAATTTTGCTTACACCATCACTCGCAATGATAACTGTAACTGTACAGAAATGCGTTGCTTTGCATTGTTTGAGCGAAAAAGATCATCAGTAACTGAAATTGTTGCAAAAATAGTATTTTTCCTAACGCATGCTGAGAGGTTTTTTTTGGGGAACGAGAGGTTTCCAGCACGAGTCGGAGGAGAGTTCTGGAATCGAATTCGCTACAAAGGCCTGTTAGCATTCATAGGAACAGCGTTTTGTTTATAGTGTGTCGGAAATAAGCGCGAAGTCGCGACATTTTGACACTAGATAAACAATTTTTTTTTTTAATAGTTCATTTCGTACCTAGGACTAAAAGTATTTTTTAGCGTCTGAGAAGTTTCCAGACAGAGCCGATGGCGAGGTCAGGAATCGAATACGCTAAAAAAGACTTTTAGTCCGTGGTACAAATAGTATTTTTCATATTGGACGGAGTATCTGGCACCTCTTCCATCTGACGACGAAGTTGACGCGAGTTCCACGACCTGCACCATAATTTTTTTTTAAGTGATCTGGAATATCTTAGAACAACTCAAGATTTTGTTGAGATGAGTTGAGATTGAGGCCGTAATTCCTAGGGAATTCATTCGTTTATAAAATGTAACGTAAAGTAGTTTAGTTAGTCCCTACAGAATTCAACTTTTTATGAATTGAATGCCAATTTTCATTGTACATAAAAAGCGTTTTAACACGTCGAGCGATCCGGCCCATTGCCCCGGAGCGAAGCGGATGGCCGCAATGTGAGCCGGGCTCCGGAACGGTGTCGGTAACTTAGGAGTTTTTTTTTCTCGCACCGTCTAATAATTAGTCCCTTTAGAAAATAATACGCTAAAAAAAATTCACAGACAAAGAAATACTCATCCATAAATGGTGGAGGTGCCATCGACATGTACCTTATTTCTATCGGTATTTTATTATTTTTTATCGGTAGTATTGCATTAATTTATCGGTCGTTTACAAATCAAATCAAATCAAATCAGGAGTTAATGCCCTGTCATGGAGCATTTGATTAATCATTTTTTCTCATCAATTGGAATTGTACGATTTTTAACTACTGAAAAAGAGTAGTTTATGACTACATAAAGAGATGCCCTAAAAGAGGTGCAGGAAAATTGTAGCATAAAATTGCTGACGAATGCAATTGTTCGGGTTCGATTTCTTCCGAAGGGACTGTGCTTTGAGTTCATTTCTTTGCTAAAATGATCAATTTTCAGGAACTCGGTTCAGCAGAAGAATGTGTATAAAATCGTGCAACGGAGTTATAATAATAATAAAACGACTCGATTTTTCGGTTTTAAAAGAAAATCATTTGTTATTGTTAAATATAGTTTTGATAATTGATAATAAAAACAAACAAAAAAATGCGAGAAATGTTAATTCACAAGGACAACTAAAGGAAAATGGACGAAATTAAAAGTAAAAATTGTTGCAATTTTAATGATTAGAATACAAATTTTAAATTATTTTTTTTTTGTATCGATGTGAGCAATTTGACACCATATTGTGTTTAATACTTTTTAAAAGCATATCTCTATTACCCTTCTTAAATATTATACTTTGTCGACATCGATATTCACTTTCAAATAATAAGGATCATAAAGCTGAGTCGTCCGGCCAGAACATTTAAAAAAATGATTTTTGTACCATTGCCCCATTGTACCATTTGGTGGAAATTTTATTGTGCAAATAGATAAAAATGTAATGGACCAAGATCCAAATTTTTCTGTATACATTCTTCGTTGTTTCGTGTACAGAAATAAACATGTACAAAAAATAATGTGGCTGAAAAACACTGCCTGCCTTCGAGAAAATGTTTTCGTATTTTCCAGGTTTTTTTTTGATTTTTCATGAATTTTCTTGACATCGCTAAAGCGAAGAAAATTGTTTTTAGATACAGTCGACGTCAGTTAAATTTAGGCACTCATGCAAACAAAACGGTATTTTCGTCTTTATACAAATGAAATAGTTACACTCACGCATGGTAGTATTAAAATCAAAAAAAAATGTTTAAGAAGTTTGGATGAGTGGACCAGATGAAAAACAGTTGAAGCAAATTCATGCCTAAATTTTACTAGCATCCACTGTATTTTCAAATGAAAGTGTAACACAGGTATGGTATATCGCCCGCACGGAGGACATAAAAAATTGATTTCCGCAATCAAACGTATTCATTTTCTCGGCGCGCGTTTAAGATGAATTGGCAGATCAACCGCAGCTGTTCTGAACTTTCATTGGTATTCTCGATTTTATTCTAAATTTTTTGGAAATAGAGAAAATCAATAAATCGAAAAATTTTCTTACTTTTTTTGTAATTTTTTTTTTCGATTTTATCAAACAAAGAAAATTCTCAAAGGCTGACGGTGCTTAAAAAATCGAGTTAAAGTCTTGGCCAGATACAAGTCACACAGTTTTACGATTCAAATCAATTTTTTTATGCTTTTAGTTTTAAAAAAGAAAAGAAAAAAAATTTAATTCATTTTCAAATCTTAAACTTTTTTCTGACAATTTAATTTATTTATATTTAACCTAGCTACATCCTAAATGTTATAAATTGAAACAAATATAAACTGCGATATTTTCTTCATTTTTTTATATTTCGGTTTTAAATTTGTAAAAGTTGTAATAATAATTTAAACATAAAAATAGTAATAAATTAGTGGAATCTATAATGACGCGTCAATGTTTCATCAGACAAAACATGAACGACATTTTTTCATTTTTTTTTGTTTTGCTTCATATTTCATTTTTTTAAGTAAATTAAGTTTCATTTAACTAATATTTTCTCTCGTTTTATACTTAATATATATATTCTGTTGCTCCTTCCTCGTCTAAAGACTCTTTTTTTTAAATAAATATTTTTTGTTTTAATTGTAATGCATAAAAGTGTGTTAAAAGCTATGCTTTCGAAATTGATAAGGTAGTGAATTGTTTTATACTGAAATAAAAAAAAACGGTTGAACTTCATTATGGAATTAATACAAAGCTCAGTCCATCACCACAAAACAACCGTTGTTCTACATTTTTCTCTCCTTCATTTTTCTATCTTTACGTTAATTTTTCATTTTTGCTTTTAGCTGCACAAAATCTATTTACGACTAATATTCACCTTTCCTAAACTAGGCGATGTTAGGGAAAATATTACAACAACAAAAAAAAATGGAATTACGTTCGCTTTGTATGTGAAAAGTGATTCATTCATTATCGTAGAATGGGCATAAAAGACAAACCTTACACCGAAATCAGAAATTAAATTGGAAAATCGGGGAAACATATGTGAAATTTAACACATTACCATGCGCATCGCAGATCAACAGTACAGAGGCCGTTCACAAATGACGTCACGATATTAGGGGAAGCGAGATTTGATTAATTTTTGAACCCTATTTAAGTGTCAAAGGGGAAGGTGTCAAAAATTAAATTAAATAGCGGGACTTCCTCATATTAGTTCATTTTACGCTTCATCCACAATTTGGGGTTATTTGTAATGTGTGAAGCGCAAGCTTATGTCCAACTTCTTCATCGCCCTTTAAAACTTACATTGTTTGTGAATGATACCTTAGGAGATAACAAATCAATCCCTTCTGTTTTGTGTTCAGGGACCTTGAGATCACTTATTCGGGCTTTAATGGATTAAATTGATTAAATCAATTAACCGGATGCAATTTAATCCAGTTGATTCCAAAAATGCTTAGAAAACGGACTTGCGTTCGAGTTCGAAGCATTACATGGGCGGCAGTGATCGGTTTTTTTCAATACTGTTATACCTATTGCTAATTTGTCTTCGTTATGCACACGATTTATAGATAAGGCAAATCTACGAGTGATTATCACTGCATCACAATTTTGAGAGATATACTCACTAGGTAGACGAACAACATTAAAATTCATTCCGTACACGATATTGTCCCATTAAACAGGTTGTGCTGTGCACGTTTACTGAATGGATTGAAAATGACCTAAAAGACAGTTTTACAAAATTCGGAACGACACAAATGAAGAACCATCTCTGCGGAAAGTAAAGTCACTTTAGAGACACTTGTCACTCACAATGCAAACAAAATCTCCAACCCCTAACGCAGTGTAACGCCTATCTCAAAATTTTCCTTTTATCGTCGGTTATCGAATTTCCGTCCCGGTAATGTTGGACTGTCTGGCGGTGTGCTCTGAGTGTTTGAATGCTTTTTCGGCGCGCTTTTGAACGGATGCAGTTTTCTTAGGGGACGCGGAGACGGATGGTCCAAAGCAATTGTTGTCATTGCAATCGTTTGTTGTGCGTTGTCTCCACGGGGTGACGATGTCATTTCGGTTTGATGCCAACCTAATTGTTTGTTTGGTTTTTTGTTTTTTCGGATTCAATTGGAAGAATGAGGAAAGAATAGAGAAGAAAAACTTCTGCGTTAATTTTATGGATTTTCGTTTGTTGACATTTTTCAGCAAAAAAAAATTTGTGTTGTCTTGCGGTTAGTGTAAATTGTGTCAAATGGAAGCCAAAAACAAGTTGCAATGTGCTATATATGTGCATCTACATAATAGTAATCCAAGCTGGTAAGGCAAGCGCTTAAATTATTGTCATAAATGTTTTTTTTTTTCAAGAGGCATTCATTCTACTGCTCAGGCTTGCGTGTAAATTTTTATGTCTAAATGTGATAAGACAGTTTTTTGATGAACTTACTTTTGACCGAACTACGATGATGATCGATTAGCGCAGCGGCTACGGAATTTGACGTTGATATGTTTGTATTGGGTAATTGAATTGGATTGAAAATCCGAGCAGTAAAATCTTCAAATGTGTTGCTGTCCTTGTGCCGTGATGCTACCGTTTCCAGCGATCGTTTTCTTTCTTCGTAGCTAAATTGGAAAAGGTGATTGCATATCATGTGAAGCTAAACGAATTCGATCTGTGACTCAAACTTACAATTGCTGGTAAAATGGTAGGCTGGTTCGTTTTGCACGGCTAGCATTTATTGCTGTAGCACGGACCAAACTAGCCAAACAGGCCCCGCCGATTACGCATTCATCAGCAAGTGGTCCGAACCATGGTACGTCCGGTTTACGATTGACGGTCACCCGGAACAGTCCATTTTTCAACGGATACACAGTTATCAAAACATCACAGAATTCCGTTGGTAAAACGTCACGTCTGTAGTCTCGGTGATGTTCACTCCACACAATCCAAACTTCGTCGTTCCCAAGATGTCGAGTCTTATTCAAAATTGCCTCTGGTGTATCACATGGCATGCGAGTAGCTACATGGTAAATCACCTGAAAAAGTGTGTCATGAAGATTACGAGCAATGAAGGAGTTTTGACGATGTTTGTCTGTTCGAGATGAGAAGTTCAAACTGCCATACCTCCAGAAAAGGCGTTGAATAGTACGGCGATGTTGATCCACATCCCTGTCTCGGTAGTCCACCCAGAAAACCGTTGTGAGATTCAAGTTCGACTTCCCAACCTAACGCTGACACGAACATCTCGTAGGTGCTGCTTCCGCACGAATTTCTACAAATTTAACAAAACTGAGTTTCATGCCAGGATCGAAAACTGACTCGACTGTCTACCTCAAAATGCTATTCTTATCCTCTTGACCACTGGCCACATATATCACAGCCAATTTATGCGTTTCTCGACACCGTTGCATATCCAAATTTCGTAATTCGCGCAAAAGCTTTTCGGTCCTAATGAGCAAATGTGTGCGCTTACGGCGTTCCCATCCAGCCAAACCGAGTTGACTGAATAGCAATCGACAGTAGTGGAATGGAAGATCAACCTTTGACATACAAGTCGATCGAGATGAATTTGATATAACGTCCACACCGTCACTAAACGATGATATGTGTGACGAATTAGATTGGGACACAGTGTGTTGCTGTTGTTGATGTTGTCGCGTTAAAAAGTCTTGTTCTATTGCACGTTGATTTAAGATTATTGAAATGGTTTGAGCTTCTAATTGTGGACCGAGTGGTGTTGGAGCGGCAGTATATAATAGAGAACCGGATGCACTTAGACATTCGGGAGAAGTATGACCAATATATTGAAGCAGCTGTGAACATTTTAAGGTAACAAATATTTGATAAAAGATGCCCTCTCAAGAAGCCGACGAAGTTATTAATACTCACGTCATCTAGTTGGTCCAAATCGGGTGCCACATCTTTTGCCACCGGCAACTGTGTAGGCGGTCGATGTCTCATGGTATGACGCAAGGGATTTGCTGGCATGCCAACAGTTGACATCATGGGATCCAACGAAGCTGCACCAATGCTAAAGCCTCGTCCTGTTTGGAAAGTTTTCGAATGGAATGTTAGTGACGACTTCTCACTGAAGAAATGCTGCCGTTCGGTCGGTTTTGATTTTTCCTCACTAAAATTAATTGACGGTTCCTTGTACAAAATGGATACATCCCAACACGCTTTTCCATTTATATCACGCAGTAGAACTCGCACTTGTCGAGTCGCTGTTACCAGTCCAGCTGTCACACCTCCACCCGGTAATTTCAATGATGGCAATTCAATGAAACTACCCACTATGCCAGGATTTAGCAAAAACATTTGTAAATTCGACGCATTCAATACGTGAGCCGCACCCAATTCCATTGAATCTCTTGCTGTTGTGGATTCCGGTAATTGCATTCCTACCATATCATCGTTTTCGTCAACGATTGAGCTGAGGCGCGATGCTCCGATGCCCATTGGAAAGTGTCCAATATTTGTCACCAAATGCATGGCAACGGTCTTGGCACATAATCGTATAGCGGCGATGCAATTTTGTGTGGTTTCTGTGGTCTGATAGCTTGCCTCCGATATTCGTTGCGCTTTTACATCATCAACAGTTATCGTCATGTCGAAATCTTCGTCGGCTGTAAACAGCTTTATGCGATCCGCATGAGCACCTGTTGCAATTTGATGGAGAATACGCAATACCACATAGATTAACGGTGGTGTACCATTACTAGGATCACTATATATAAGCAAATCAATTGGTGTTGCCATACAGAATTCACCCAGGCACAGTAGCAGCGCAGTAATCACTATCTTATCACTATCTTTGGGATGTTGAACATTTTGTATTTCCAACGCAATGCAAATTGAATTGATAATTAAGTACGGTAAACGTTCGATGCGCGATATTTGCTTGCCCTTTTCTGCACAAAGTTTTAGCGTTTCAGCTGCAACGCGTGCTATTGTTCGATGCTTGAACTGCAACGCCTGCAGAATCACTTGAATTGCCTCCTTCAATCGAGGATTGATAACCATTGTGGCGGATTGCGGTGTCGGCTGGTTCTTTGTTCTGTTCGTTACTGTTGGTGGACTTGTTTTCGGAGGAAAGTTAGGATTTGTGAGATTTTGTAAAATCCATTGTCCTAGCGATGCGATAGCGATGCATCTGGCTTTTGATGTTGTTTCGCGTCGAGCACATCGCAATACCACGTTTAGAATATGTTCTTGAATATCTGGACATTCCATAAGTTCTACTGTTGGTTCAGATGGTTGTAGTACTGGTTTTGGCAGAGACGATTTTGGAAAACAAAGCAATGAACCCAAAAGGCCTGAAAAAGTAATTTACCGAGAGTAAGGAACGAGATCGTCGTTATTTTTGGATTTACTCACCAGCTACTTCGGCACGAGGCGTGTGATTTGTTTCAAATGATGTTAATATGACCGTTGATGCATGAACTAAGTCCAATAACAGCAAAGAGTGACCAGGTAGCAAAAGACTCAGAAACCGTGATCCACCCAAATACTTGAGCGCCGTATACGACATGCCCCTGTCGACTCCAGTTAAAGCTTGATGCAAGGCATGATAAAACAACGGAAGTTGATCGCCACCCAGTGGTGGACCATTCTTTGCGATCGTACATAGTAATTGCAGTGCCCACAACTTGCCTTCTCGGTATTGTGGTTCTAAGGCCAAGGCTCCATAGCACCAAGGCGCCAATATTCCGATGGGGGGAACAATCGTTGGTGCTGCTGGCGTGGTTTGGTTGTCGCTGGATATACCCTGATTCAGACGTATCTTGAGCAAACTTTCAGTTATTTCAACCAAATGTTTAAAGACTAACGCATGGAGCTTCGGATTCAGGATCTTATTAACATCTCCCAACGCTCCTAACATTCGTTTCCACATAATAGCAGCTACATCTGGTAACCAGCCCCTAGCTGTTCCTCCCATTATGATTGAACGTCGATCTGCTGATGTTATGCTTCCTTCATCCTGAGTGTCAATGCTACTCGAGTCGCCTGTCATTACATCGATTTGCATTGGTGAATCTTTAATGCTGCCGCCTTCTATACCACTAGATGCAGTTGGAGATGGTGTTCGTGATCCTCGTCCGCTTTCCACATCTTCTGCGCCATCATTGAGCTGATTTTGTCGTACTGAATCCAAAGACATAGCACGCCGAAATGAATTCCCCGAAATCGTATTACCGGTCGTATTGAGAGTTTCGCTGCTAATGCTTATATGCACTGGAGTCGTAGACATCATCCGATTTAACGAGAATTCGACATTAGTCGGTAATGTTGGCACCTTTGATATACTTTTCAAACGCTTCCGTGGCCTTGATTTCCGGAACGGTGCAAGACTACCCTCACTATAACTTCTGTTTAATGATGGAGTACCGGGTTGAATATCACGGATCGGGCGAGATTCTTCATTCGATTTCGTGGGTTTCATGACATCAGATGTTTCTCGTTGGATACGCGGTGAAGTTTGTTGCCACACGGTTGTCCCTCCTCTTTTTCTTTTCCCCTTATTCTCGGCCAATCGATCTAGCGGAAGATCTTGCAAATTTAAATTATAGACTTGTCGAGCCATGACTCGGGTTAATGTTTGCATCGTTTTGTCCCATTCGATAATTAGTTCTTCACGGTGTGTCAGTGAGGACAGAACATTTAAGAATTTCTCCCAAAGGGTTATGTTCACAGACACGTTGGTATGTGCCCTTATCCAAGTAACTATCAACGTTTGAAAAACTGGCTGAGCTAAACGACCACCCAAATTGTTACGCTTGGAATTCGGCGGCACTTGACTCAAAATTACAGCAGTAATGTTTAGCAATACTAACAGTAACTGTTGCCAGGTTTTAGCATCCATGCGTGTATTCATAACCATTGTGCGATAGATGTTTAGAACACTCTTACAAATATCCGTTTGTTCATCCAAAGGTGTTGTATCCCGTGATTTCGACTGAAAAACGACAGTCAAATGTGAGGTCTGCACCATAAAAACGTTCGCTGCATGGGTCACAAACGTCTGCAACACATTTTGAAGGCCAGCTCTGATCATAAAATTTTCCTTAGCAATTGCTCCTAAATACGAATCAGTACGTAATCGTTGTGCACGTTGTGCCGATGAATCACTTCCATTACCATCTTCTGGTTCCAGAAAAAAAGGCGGCGGGGTATTACTCATCCAGTCTTTGTAGACTGCGATAGCATTGCGAGTGGCACCGATTTGTGATTTCGTTGCGAAGCCAAGCAAAAAGGCTTGACGATAGCACTCGTTGACAAAATTAACATTATCTCGAGTGGAAAATAGTACATCCCGTACAAGGTGCGGTTGAGAATAGCCCATGCAACGTAAATTCGATAACAGACTGGCATGTTCACCTATATCATCATCGATTTGAAGATTATCGAACCGGCCGCTGACAATTTTGTCACGAGTAAACCTTGACACCCAGTTTATTAGTACGACAACACACGAGCTCATCAAATCTTCACGTTTGCTGATCGTTCTCATTACTGGAAGGTCTAGTCTTGGCTCGTATACCGATGTGAATGTATCGAAATTTGGACAAAACACCGGCAAATAAACGTCCCGGAATTGCTGTAAAGTGAACGCAAAGCATTTCATGTGCTTTTGTGGACTATTGTCACGCCATTTCAAACATCCAGTCGCTTGCACCATACATTCCAATAGAACATCTAGCCCATCTTTCGGATCGGGAGCTGCGGTTCGTTCATTCGAAGACGGCGGAAGAAGTGGTGATATTTCTGGAGCACGCACCAAATGAACGCCCGTATCGTGGAATACTGAACCTCCCATTTCGCCTTTCATGTTCGGATGATTCATCAGGTCGGATGTGTTGTAATCGGTTTCGGAGAGGCCCAGCACACTTTTCTGCGGTATTGTTAAACCAGGAACCAGTTCGGTGAACATGGCGTGTACATGCGCTGGAGCATTTTCACCCAATGCTTGATACCACAGAAGGAAATACCTGCAAAATGGTTTTCTTTTTGTAATGTGAATTCAAAGTCGGAGAAAATTATAATCATCTGACAGTAGCAACGAAATGCTTTTATTAGACTCGCATCCATCAGTAATCATGGAACAGTAAAAATGGAGAAATCTCTTCATTTTTCTATTGATTGAATCTGAATGCGATGCGTGTCTTTTCGTGTCTTCTTCTTCATTTTATGAAATTCGATAAAATAACGAAGTCATTTCGATCGTTTAATCATAGCAAAAACTAAAACATTCTCTTATCAGCAATATTTTGACACCATTCTTTTGGGCTAGTTCTGAAGCAGATATCACATCCAATTGAACATACATTACCAAATTAACATATGACATTGTCTTCATCAATATATCGTCGTATTAATATACATTACTGTTACTGGCTTATTTATTTGCTTTATGGTAATGATATGGAATGTGTTTTCAATTTTTGATATTCAATTTGAAGAAACTTCAAGTATAATTTGTATGAAATGGATAAAAAAAAACAACAACGCGACTCTGCTTCGACTTAATTTGCATTCACATTAGATTGTCCCCTGAAAAATGAATCTGCAAACGAGTGATAAGAACACCGAACTATAAATAATGTGTTGTAACTAATTCGATGGTGTGATTGAATAAAAACAAAAAGTAGGTCAGCGTTCCCCCACAACAAAGCAAAGGATTTGAATAAACGCCGACGTTCACTTCGATCGCCTTTTTGGGTGCTTTTACATTTAGCGTAGAGCAGCAAGACAGTTCCGACAAATAAGGTTAGATAGCAGAACTTTGAATATGTTTTAATGCACAAATAGGCAGTCAGTCATGACACAGTTTACATCAACCTTTGTGACGCAATTTGCTTCATCTGTTTTTCAGCTGATCCACTCGTACAACGTCACTACGGTTTTACCAATATCCGAGCGGATGTGCCTATTAAACTCGTAGGAACACGTATGAGTGGACCAGCTGAAAAATAGTTGAGCCAAATTGTTTTACAAATTTTGTTGGGGATAACTGTAGTAAAATGATTAGTAATCACTTATCTAGATCTAAGCACTTCAGGGGCTGTTAGGGCAGATTATTCATTATTGAATTTCCTTGAGGTATCGCAATATCATTCGGTGGCACTCACATTGGTATAAAGTCGTGAGTACGTCCTAACGAAACGAATAGCATACTGAAATCCTCATACTCGAGGATGTCGTAAATATGTTTTACGAGATATTGTAATGACTAAACCTTTTGGTTTAGAGTTTTGTTTTTCAGATAAAATAAATCTGAGTTTATTTAACGCCGATTCGGTCCGAAAACCAAGAATAAACAAAAATGTCGACTAAAGAGTCAAATGGCAATTAACTAATGAAGAAAAACTTTAAACATTTACCTCACTCCTTCTCGACGAAGTTTGCTGCTGTTTCCGTGATGCAACAATTTCGCCATCATACGTCCCAGCGAATGACACTGCCATCGTCTGGCAATCAGTTCGGGTAGAAGGCATAAAATTTTCCCAAGTAACCATAACGATCCGTCTAGCTCCTCTCGGTGCGCTTTATGAACTAATAATGAACATGGTTTAATAATGGACGAAAATGTCAGGAAAATAAGATGGGAATATATTCGTTATGTATCAGCCGCCACGCCAAGCCGTGTATATATTTAACTAGCAAACAAGCAAATTTATTGACTTTTAATCCTATTAATGCGGAAAAGTCAATCGAAGATAAGTTGTGTGAATGAAATCATTTAGGTGAAGAACGGAGAAAAAAAATTAGTTTTGTTCATTGTGACGTTTAGATCATGAATCCGGAGACTGTACAACAGGCCAGTTGAGAATTCGTTCACAAAAATTCTCAGCTGTTTTGTTAATAAATCCACTCTGCTATCAAAACGTAACTATGAGTATGGCAGTGGAATTAAGCATTTTAAAACTATTTTGCTTTGAGTGCAATCGTTTATGGGGCCATATCGTCAATTGGCATATTCATTGGCTGCTCATAATGATGAGGGTTTCAGAAAGCAATTACATGAGCGTAAAACTCATTTCCAAGGGGTTGAGTGAATAATAGTAGAGTACATTGGACGCTTTAATTTATTGCTTGCGAAGCAATGCTTGGGGTAACGTTAATTTTTTTTACCAAAATACTTCGGCTCGGATATACAAACTCGAAACTTATCGAGTTAACAGTGTGACTTAACAGTTACCGAGACACGATGCTTTAAAAATAAAGTCACATGAGAATTTGCGAATATGACAATGATCTTTATGCATTTGATGTATTAAATAGCAGTTTCCAATGTATTCTGGTGCATTGTCTGCCCATGCAAAAGTTGACTTCAACAAAAGAATTCACGTAAAATCAATCGAAAAATATTCTTCATGTAATGGATCGTTTTCGCAGGTGGCAAACTGCTTTGTAATGGTCAACTTTCGCATGGACAAGCCAATAAAACATTTTTATGGAAATTTATATTTTGCAAAGTGAGAGATAGTCTAGTCGATAACGACCAGCGTTTACAAGAAGCTCTTACTTCAATCGCACCTAAAACATTTTTAAATGTGTAAGAAAAGACAAGTCTTTATCGGCCTAATTATTTTGTCTCTTCTTATTACAACACATTGATGCAAACGTTCACGGAAACAAGCATTAAAAATTATTTCCAGTGAGTCTTCACGAGCAAAATATACAACGTAAAATGGTTTAGACATTGTTATTTTGACTTGTGTGGTCTCTTAACCAGCACGTAATGTTCTTTTCAACTTCTTATATGTTTGAAACGAAATGATATATACCATGACCGTCTGAAAGAGTGGACAATAAATTTTGGCTCGCTCGAAGTCTCAAACCGCCCTCTCAACTCTATTTTGAATCGAAAGCTTTCAAATGATATCAATCGTTCATTGTTGTCGGAACATTTCTTTGCAATTGCAAAATTTTTAACTATAACGAAATGCTGAAAAAAGCCACTAAATAATGAGAACGGAAAATGATTTATGTTCGTGTTGTTGTTTTTTTCTTTAGTCGACTGATATTCTCTAACGGAATTTACTCATTCTCATGTTGGTGATTTACAGCATGGAAGATTTACATCGTTTTCAGATTATTTCGATGAATTGAAAATTTAAAAAAAAAATAATTTTCATTAACAACATGCGCGATTAGTGCTATTAAATGAAATGAAAGCAGTTTTCTATTTTCAAAGTCATAAAAAACACAATCGTATAACGTCAACACTTACCAATATGAAACGATAGCTCTGTATGCCGGAATAAAAAAAAAGAAGAGAAACATTTGTTAGTAACAGAAAATTTGACTTGAATTATAACCCGAACCAACAGACTTTGAATTTGAAAAGAATGAACTTGTTAAAAAAAGTTTGTATTAAAAACAAACCAATAATTTACTCCGACATTTGGGATTTAGAATATTTTAACAATTAACGGACGCACTGGCACGTTTTCTTTTTATTTTTTCTTCTTTTTAAACGCGGCGCAACCATTAATATATATAAAAAACAATCAGACCAAGATGATGGAAGAGCAGTGCAGTTAGCACAAAGTTTTGAATTAATTTTATAAATTATAAATATAAAACAAAGCATTTTACACATCAAATTATTTACCTCTTTGCCGTAAATTGGTTTCAGCTTGTATGAACGTATCATAGAGAATGTAATACACATGACTGTAGTTTGTTTCGAACAATGATTTTGCTTCTTCTATGTCTACATGTTCTGAAAAAATGAGAAAAAAGAAATTTTGTTAGACACTACTTCCAATTGACACAGAAAGTTTTGTTGGATATTCCAGTGGGAATGTGTCGGACAGTCACATTCGATGATTTTCAGCTACGGGCAACATTTTTATTTTTAATGTTCAACCAGAGACTGAAATAAAATGCCAATTCCAGCTATATACAGTTTCATGAAAATTGAATCAACAATCGACCTTTTTTAGTCGGTATGCTGAAGATCATCAATATAAAAAGCACAAACTATACGGATAATAGTGTTCGAGTCAAAGTTTTCCAAGTTTTCCAATATCGGCTACAAACGTTAGCTCAAAATGATGTGTGGGTCATTTGTGAATTATTACCAATACAGACCATTACCTCCGGCACACCTCCGGCCATTTGAACCAACGAAAACACCTGAAAAATCCTCCCAAAATTGGACTTAGAGTGTCGCTACCTGGCTCAAAATGAAAGTAGCTCCAAGTATGTATTCTCAACAGATATAATAGAACCCTGAGACTACTATTTCGAACTTTTGAGATTTTCAGTCGCACCAGGGCATAGATAAAATAACTATTTCGATAGATTGCATTTTTCATGAAAGCATAGCAACATGTTTCCGCGACATTAAACACATTGGAGGTTAAAATCTTTAAAACTGATATACTGGCCGTAAGTTCAGATTATGAGCTTTTCAGACACTTTTCCCTCGTTGTCTGAAATTTGTTACTAAATTTTTGATTAATAGAGCCGAAAAAAAAAGATTTTGAATTTCCGCTGATCAACGATACAAAAATCGAAAATAAATAGAAAATTGATATGCTGACAGGGCCGGCCTGGCTGGCGATGTATCCAGAATCTAAAGTCCCGAAAACATGAAATTTTCATACAAAAATTTAAAAAATAAGCAGGAGATGCCAGTCCTGTCTTCTGGTTGAAGTTTAAAAAACAGAGAACTTAAAATTAATCTTGTGAAATACACTCTAGCATCACATTGTTGAAATGCCATTTTTCGAACATATCTCTTAGTTTTTAGTCTCGAATAACTGGCATCGATGCAAAACGTTAATGTGGAACGACTGAAAGTGACTCCGAATTCAAATGGCAGTGGATAAATTTCTTATTTTATTAATCGTGTACATCGTATAACCTAATAAAACGCAATGTAAGTCTTTTCCGCCGAAAGAACTGAAGAAAAATGACAGCATTCAGAGAATTTTGGAACAATTCAGGCCCGTACTAGTCACTAGTACATAATATCAGAGACAACGTTAATTCCACCGTAAATATAGCAAGAAATAAATCTTGGATTTGCTCGTTATTAAATGACATGCATGATCGTAGAGCAGCTTAGTTAGCATCAAAGACTGTATGGACTCACGCTAGATTTCCCATTGCTTATTGACCTTTCCCCATACATCCCCATGGAGAAATTATTTCCGAAATGTGGAATGAATTCTAAACAATTTAAAGTTTATTGGCACGTCCCCCAGATTGCTCATGTCCGTTTCCATGTCAATAATTGGGAACCGTACAAACAGCTGATTGAAAAATTCCATCCCTCTGTCAAGTTCTATCGCGGAACACTGCACTTCTAATTCTAATGTGTGCAAATATGTGATTCATAATGCTCGCGCTACAACATAATTTGTATGGTAAGGTCTCTCCTATGATCACTAGGGAAAATGGCGATTTTTACTTATACTTATGAGTTGCCGTAAAACTTATGATTTTTTTAAGTGGAATCACCATACATTCTTTATGAAGAAGTTACTTATAATTTTCGCGTTTTACGTTCACTTATTGCAACTATTTGCCTTCTATTTGAATTATTAATAAAGTGAGTACATTCAATGCGATATTGCCATGAGGGACTTTTTTGAAAGTGGACCAGGCTCCGTCGAAACTATTTTTCAGAGACTCTTTGTTTACATCCCCAGATAGCCCTTTGCCCCAATAGTCTAAAACCAGAGTCGCTTAATTTGAATATTCCTTTATTGGCTTCCAGCAAAAGTCCAAAAAGGGTGTTTTTGTACGTGATTTACTGCCGGTACAAGCTACGGACATACATGTGTGTGGTCTCATTGGATCGGTATTGTCAAGGAGATACGGGGCAAGCACAGATATCTTATCCGGCTGTCTGCACGATTACTTGAGTAAAACACATTCGATTTCTAAAATTCTTTCTTTCCCCGTTTGGTAATATCAAAAGAGAGACTAAGTTCGAAGATGAGTGATTTTGGATCGACCCCTCCCGAGCTGGGGCCCAATAAGTGCTTTACGGTTTCTCGAAGATATCTCCGGACATTTAAACGCTATACTCATAAATGACACATTAAATGAAAGATATTTACAATACCGATCGAAAAAAAAAAAGTTTATGGAAATCGGATGACCGACTCGTTAGTTAGACTCCTTTGTGTGAACTAGGTACAGGACGGCATTTGAACATATTTCGCTTGATTAGATAGGTATTGACCGTACCAATCAGGGAAAAAAAAGTTTATGAAATTATGTTTACCGGAGCGTGAGCCACGTCTCTTGGAGTGAGCTCTTATCTGGCTACTCGGCCGCACAGTGAACGTGGAGTATTTTGTCAATATCTCGAGTAAATTTTGACCGAATTTCATGAATTTTTGTTTTGTTTAAAAGGTATTAACGAATTTAAAGCGTCGGTACTATTCTCCTAACAAAATGGCTGCCGGCGGCCATATTGGATTTTATTAAAAGTGATATATCTTGGGAAAAATGGTACTTAGAGAGTTTCTGTTAACATGGAAATAATTTGTTATGTGTGTGCGTGGGGTTTCAGGGATTCCATATATGGACATCTATATATAACTATATACAGCTATATACAGGCAGGTAGAGTTAGATAACAGTATATTCATCTGTGAAATGTTTATTTATATGTAAATATAGCGGTATATAGCTGTAGGAATTTATGAAATTTGAATTCGTACGGGGCTGTCGAAATTGCCTCCGGCAATTTTTTTTTTTTGTATGATAACAAGAAAAAGAATGGATAATGTAAGTGAAAATTACCTCAAATAGCTTTTCAGTAGAGAATGAAGTAAAAGAAATGAAGAGTTTCACAGTAAAGGCTTTTGATACGAATAGGTGTTTCGTACGGATCGGAAAACATTTCGAGAATTTAATTTCTTAACAAAGCTCTACTCAGGTTTATTAAATCCATAGTCAAACCTATCAGAAAGGTTTCAGAATCTTTTTGGTATCAGTTACTGAAAGCAGCAATTTTCTTATTTAAATTACAATGAGACACCTTAGTGAGTTCCCGGTATACTGTACTGAAAAATACGAAGAATGTTAAGGAGGAAAGAAGGACTTAAAATGACTGTAAATGTTTTACTGTAACAATTAAAAACTAATTTGGACACACTGTTGCCTCTTTACTGACTCCGTTAAATGTGTGCAGTGAAACTCGGTAAAGTTCACCATATTTAAACCGCCGGCGGATTATCTCGATATTCATGTTAGTCACGAAATAATTTTTATCTTTATTTAGGCGATGGACTTGTTGCATGATTCAACTAGCAAACAGCACACCTGTTTATATAATCGAATTAATAAAAAAATGCATAAAATTATTAATGTTTTTTTTACTGTTTCGTTCTTTCTTCGAAGCGCTGAATTTCAATCGCACACATCAACATCATCAACCAATAACTCAAGCGAGTAGAGAGGAAAAAAAACACACTGATTCCAGTTAATAAAATCAACACCGACAATATAGACTAATGGTTTGGTATATAATGCGGCTATGTTGATTCGTCGATCGACCATGTAGTATATTGATAATAAATTCATGAACAGAAAAAAAAAACATTTCTGTGTTGTTTAGTTTAATCTTTTAGCGATCGATTGTCAATAATGTAAAAAAAAATCACAAATAGAAGAGGAAAAAAGCCAGGTAACAAACCGAAATCCACCCACAATCATTGATATCCCAACAATAATAAAAGATTTCCGAAACTGTGTGAACGTTAAAATTGAATGGATTTTTTTACTTATTAAACGTAACATATTTGTCATTCATTTTCACACACAAACAAGAACAATAACAAAACAAGTTGATATTGCGAATGTAATGTGAGTGACATGGTGATGATGATTTTTTTTTCTTTTAAAATGAAAATTGGGTAAATTGTTTGACTCACCTAGTATTGTTTTCAAATGTTTAAGTCGTGTGGCTGAATCCTAGAAAGCACGCAACGAGAGAAAAGAGTTTGTTTAGATTATAATTGAAACTTAGGGGGAATTGAAGTTTTTTTAGAGTAAGGAAAAAACATCACTTTTTTGCTATCTTGGATCTTTGAAGTTGACTTTTTCACATCTGATGTTTTCTTGGTGAACATTTTAGTGTTGATGTTCGCGAATTTGAATTTTGTTTTCAATTTTTGCACATTTTTGGACGATGTTTTTTAATAAATTTTTTTAAATGAAATTTCAACACATCACAACAAAAACAACACTTTCGTTCACAACAAACTTTTTCATTTTCAAATTGCCACACCGATTTCAGTTTGGACACAATTATTGAGAGTAACACTTCGTGTATGGTTTAATCATGGCTCAGATATTAAGTTTAATTGTTTTATTAGATATTTTATTGAAATAAATTGCAAAATATGTTGTGCAGCGCATTGAACTTGACAAAGATATTCAATCTAAATTTCAATGGAGAAAATGTCAAAATCAACTTTGTGTAATACACATGCGGCGGCTCATATGCGAAGAGGTGTATGTTACGTATAGCCAGCACAAATTGTACAGCTGCTGGAGCTGTTTTCAATAAACTTGAGTACATAGGTAGCTTCAGTCAAGGCTGTATACTTGGGGAGGTCACGCAGATACAGATACGCGGGTTACACACCACAGTTGATGATAAAATGGCCGATTTCATACAAAAATTCACCTACTCTGGTGTGTTCCCGCGTATCTAATAAAATGGCGGTCTGCGTGACCTCCCCAAAGTATACAGCCTTGGCTTCAGTAGGTATGTAAACATATGTAAACTTGTAGTACCTTTCGACCAAGGCTGTATACAGCCTTGCCTTTCGACGACAAAAGTAAGCAGTAAGCATCGAAATTAAAAATGTATGTGTTTTCATTCCATACTATCAAACATTGTTGTAAATAGAAGAATGATGTGTAGAAACTAAGAAGAAATGTTTATAAAGTTTTCCCATATTTTAGTACATTCTGTCATAAAATTACTGCTGTCACTGCGCTTATTTTCATGTGAACCTTCATATGGTGACATTTGTTCTGCAATGACAAATGTGAAGTTGGTTCACATGAAAATAAGCCGCAGAGAATGAAGTACTATGAAAAAAATGTGGCGCCTCTTCAGGCCAACCCACTTGTTCAATAGCAACGCACTTCAAGTAAAAGTGCTATTTATGACAGCAGCCAAATAGAGTACTTTTTGTATGAAATTTTATCCCCACTCTTTTTACAGTGTAGTAAAAGTGCTATTTATGACAGCTGCCAAATAGAGTACTTTTTGTATGAAATTTTATCCCCACTCTTTTTACAGTGTAAAATTTTGTTTGGAGCACTGTCAAGTTTCAGTACCCTATTTATAGTACCACTTTTGCTTGAATAGGTTTGTTCAAGGCAGCTCTCTAGCAATATCACACCAATTGTTTACAAAAATAGAAGGGCAGAAATCGTACAGTGTCCGCCCGTAAATTTCATTATTTTAGAAGTGTAATGAAATTTACAAGCGGACACTGTACGATTTCTGGCCTCCTAATTTTTAAAACAATTGGTGTGGCTATTGCTAGAGAACTGCCTTGTTTTGTTCCAGGGCCATACGAATTGTCAAATTTCATCCATAAAGACATCACAAATGAAAATTCGTGTTTATACTTACTTGGAACAAACCTATGTATAGTTGGATCAATTTGACACGGTTTTGCTCATCATCGAATGTAAGTATTTGTTTCCCAGAAAAATCGCGTATCTCAGAATAATTAACTGTTGACTTACTCCCGCTTCAGGAGTTCTAAATCCGTCGGGCTAAGGTTCGGAAAAGGTCGACCGCGGTCAAAAATTGTAGTGATCTGAATATTCAGGTCAGGTCATGTAGTTTTTTTTCAATATTGCCTGACCTGACCTGAACCTGAATTTCTGAAACCTATCAGGTCAGGTGTTTCGGTTATTCATGAAAACTTGCACCGGTCGACTTGAAGCCTGTGAACTGACTAGCACTTTCAGTTTCAGGTCAATGCAGGACAGGTCAAAATTTTTAGAATCAGGTTCAGGGCAAAACAGGTTTCAGGTAATTTCAGATCAGTTTCAGTTCAACCTGACCTGTTCCGAGCCTTAAGTTGGGTAAACTTTTATTTTCGTATTTTCATTTACTCTTTCCTTAATTTACAGATGATGCCCATTTTGGCTTACTAAGTTTATGCTCCCTCCATGTAGATCTGGCGAGCTTTTTCACGGCCTGTGAAATATCAGACTAATTTGCGCAAGAAATCGGTCATTGAAAAAATTATGGTCGTCCGTTCGACCTTTGAGTGCATCCAGGTTAGTGAAATAAAACTTTGTTCGGGCGAGGGCAAAGATACATACAGACCACATCTTCAGCAACAACTTAAAATTTTTAATTCAAAAGAACAAATTCCATTTAATTGGCTTATTTTATCACATAAAAAGTGAATCAAAGGTAAATCTTGTAGTGCATCCCCTGAAGATTGTGAATGTGTGTAATCGTTGGCTTGCTGACAGACCATTCATACCAAACTTTGTTTTGACCCATTGAACGCCAAAAATTTGCCACAATGCGATTCCCACTTTTCAGCTGAATTGGCTCCTAGAATTTCCGTTTAAAAGAGGTGAACAATTTACTTTGCCCGCCATTCGAAAAATGAGTATCGTGGCGCTATAACTTTACCGTTAATGGAAAGTATACCGGAAACCACGACCACAGCCCTTTAGTGTGCGTTTCAGGATGTATACTGAGTCCAATGTCCTTGTACAAAACTGGACAAACGTAGACATTAGAATAAAATGAATTTAACTGTAAAACACATCGCCATACCTGTATCGAAATATCCGGCGAAGCCAGTTAAGACACAATCAATTTTAGTCTCAAATGAAACGGTAGCGAACCGAGAATTGTCAATAGTTTCACTCCAATTGGGATGAATGAATTCGAACAGCGGTTGCGGATTCGCAATGTGAAATACATTCTTCAAGTAAGCCACATACATCCGCTCCGATCTGTGTTGTGGGGAGCTGATTCGGTCACGTGGATTCGATTTTTCGTTACATCGAATTAAATTGTGCGCTTTGAATGACATCACAGGATTGACATAGGACGTATATTTGCTCGGTATACTAATACCAGTCGGTTTCAGCAACTGTAGTGCACCGTCTAAACATTCCGGGGACAGTTCGTTATCGCCAAACGAACCCAGTAATTCGGACACCAAAATATCGGCCTTTTCCGGTGGATGAAATTTTCTCATGTCTTTTGCAACTAGTTCAATGTCCTTGTCTTTCCACAGTTCATCGATCAAAGCCTGCAGTGTGTTGATGGCATGAGGATTTTTTTCGATTGCGTAAATTTTGATTTTTCGTCCCGTTTTGGCGGCAGCATTTAACGACGAACGCACCAACGGTCCACGACCAGCACCAACGACCATTATGATAATCATTTTTGTATCGATTTCTTTCTGGGCAACCAGATCCACCAATGCTCTTTCGATGGCCTTTTGATAGAACAAGTATTTGATCGGATCGGTTTCGAAAATTTCGTATGTGTTAGCATCAAGGTTGTCATATAACGGTTGCAACGGAACTTGTAGTAAATCGTCGGAACTGCAAAAAAATAGCGCGTGAGTCATTGCCGAAGTTTCATTAAGAGCATCAGGCTAACAGATTTGCTACAAATTCACACAATAAAATATGGCATCGTCTTACCCGTACATCGGATCGGCTGTTGGTCTTGAATTTAGCACCTCTCTCAGATGTGTTGCATAAAATCTCAAATTGTCATCCTCCATGTTACATTTGACCATAAGTGCGATGTTGTTTATTACCTCTTTGAATCGCAAAATTAAATTTTGATGGGCCTTTGTTAGTACAGGATAGTTTTGGCGGTTGCGGATGAATAAATGTGACGGAATAATAAGGCAACCAATCGGCTCACCTAATTTAAGCAAAAATTCAACGACTTCTAGTCAATAATTCAGAAAGTCACAACAAAATTACCTTGCCATCGGAACATTTCCCACTTCGATGGAATGTCAGCTGACAATTCTAATGCAATCGACATTTTATCCGTAAAATCAGCCGTTGAGCGTAATTCGTTCCACCAATGCCATGTGTCTTCATGATTTTCTTCCATCCCAAATTCCTCTTTCTCGTCACACAGCGCGTCCACTAGACGTGATGGATTCACCATGGGAATTTCGATCAATATTTGGCCTATAACGGGATGTTACTTTTTGAAACATGTGGCTGTGGCAGACTCAATCATCACGACTAACCTTTCGTAATTTTGGAAATGATCAGTCGGGCTAAGTTTGTTGTAGCCGAACTAGTCACCTTCATGAGCATGAAGGCGTAAGGAATTACATGGTCAGCGTAACTCAGTTCGCGAGACAGAATGGTTTCGCTGTGCTTTCGTATCTCAGGAATTACGGAGTCTGCGTCAAATTCTTCGTTTATTTTAGCAACGATATTTTTGCTCCACTGCTTTGTGCCAAGTATTAATTCACTTCGAGAAAAACTGGTGCCTTCCCTTAATGTGTTTGTCATATGATCCACCTTAGACACGATTAAGCCTGAAACTCGATCGATAAATAGAAGTTCAAAACTAAACATTGAGGTAATCAATTACACGTGACTATCATGTCGTATCCATTTCCTTTTATTAGGTCAATAGCTGATCTTACATCGGTCACAGTTTCGTGACAGTACAAACAAATTGCGTTTGTATCCATATTTTCGTCAATATTTTCATTAAAATGACTTTGTTTCCAGCAAAACTTTAAACGACCGTGTGCGTTGACAATAGCTCTTCACTTTTTAAACGGTTATGTTTCTGATTTCGCCTCCTAGTGGATACACATGTGTGCATACGTGTATAGAAGGCGGGAGGGCATGACACAAAGATCAGGGGCAGGGGTGAGTAAAATCTGTTTATAATTCCCTTGACTGAAAGTCATGGGTCTTACGAATGATAAACACTCTAAAATGTTTGTCACACAATGTTCACTACTATGATTGAAAATACATGGAATGTATGACCAAAAACCTTAAATACAGAAAATGATTATCACACTTTGTTCATTCCTTGATGCCACGATAAGTTCGAAGATGGGCTATGAAGGACCGATGATCTTAAAGACATTCCCAAAAGAATTTTGTCTCGTCGCTTGATGCCACGATAACTCGAGTAGTTTTCGACGGATTTCTCAGGTTAATCCCTCAGGTTAAGTTCGAAGATGAAGTAGGGAATACAGCCCTCCCCTTCGTGTCGGGCTGTAACACCCCACTTATCAAATACACAACTTGGAACCTCGGAAGTAATATACTATATGACGAGCCATTCAAATCATCCACGTAAAATCGAAATAAAATACGCCAATTTAGTTTCCTCTTTTGGCTAGCCTTCCCAAAGCACCATCCTTCCTCATCTCCTCCGCCTACGTTAATGGAAAAACCTATAAATTTAAACAATAACACTGATGTTTTGTATAACATGCGAAAAAAGAAATTATTGACAATACCACTACTTATTTGTACATTATAGCATCATGCGGATTTTGCTAAATAAATTATTTTTAATTTTCTGCATTAATTGAATTTCGTCATCATTCCGGCGAAACTAATTCAACTTGCTAATTGAAAGGTAATCGAATTAAAAAGAAGATTTTTTGTTTTTAGTTCACAGGCCATTTATAATGATCGGTGAATGCATAAGATATGCAGAATCAAAGGTTTACATGTGCGTGTGCGGTACATGTGCCACAAACCACATATAGGTACAGTCTCAGGTCAAAGTCAATAAAACGTTGAAGAATTTTTTTTGTTTCTTTCGTATCATAAAACAGGTGCCGAAGGTTCGTATCAATACACCTACCTAAAAACGTTTTCAAAAATATCATCCCAAACCGGTTACGAGAATTCATTTCAGAGATTATAGCATTTCAATCACATGTTGTTTACAAATATGCATAAATGTTGTTCCTTGTTCGTAATAAAATTTTAGAGACAAAAATTATTATTTTTTTTTTCGAATACCACTCGCAAACGACTTGAGCAGTTCAACTAACCAAACAGTGTAGAGTAAAAAGTTTTTTTTTAATTTACTATAACTTACGCTAAAAAATATACCGAACGGGTTACCTAAATGTATTAATGAAATCTGTAGATTAATTTTCGGAAAAAAAGTTTCTCTTTGTAAAGTAAAAAAAATTACGGTACTGGCTTTTGAATCGAGTAAAAATCAGTTAATTCATTATCGTTTTCAGAGGCGACTAAAAAGTAAAAAGTTTTTGAGCACTTCAACAAAGCGGCAAATCATTTCTGTTTAAATTTATGGGTTAATTTTGCTGTTAGTCATCCAAAAGTAAAATATCAAGTTATTGTGCGGATTAACAAAGTTGTACGGGTTTTGTTTATAGTTATTTCAAAAAAAAAAGACTGAGCAAATGCTCTGAAGATAAAATTGAGTTTATGTTAATATACAGCGAAAAATTGACAAACGTACTTTGGTTGTCTAACTCATTTTTATTAAATTAATTTTTGTCATACAGGTATGTCAATGTCGCTGTACTTATTTTAACTCCAATAGTGCTTTGCCCTTTTCAACAGCAAATTTTTTCTTTTCAACTCTTTTACTATTTCAATGTGATAAAATTCGTGCTCGACAGATAATAATAATGTTAGCGTGAATTGCAATCTATTATTATAATATAACAGAAGCTTCAAAGTATCCGCATATGGTGTGATAGATAGTGTGTCCGAATCGATTTAAACAACAAAATCAGAGTTTTACTATTTGTTACTATTTTTAAGTTTGCCCTAAGCTCAAAGTATGATTCGATAGATACTGATGATCTTACACAATGCGGACCAGCTGAGGAAACTGTTGAGAATATTGATCCAATATTTTACATTTCCAGCGTCTCTGCAATTTTCTCCTTTTTTATTAAATCCATTTGAGTGCTGAAGAGCACATCGTCATGTCAACAACAACTGTTTACCGCGGGGTACGAACTGAGAAAATCAAGCAATACCAAGCAAAACCAAGCAATACAACAATTTTATTAATGAGAAAATCGTTTGACAATATTTACCTATTTACCAAAGTTCGCACTTCATTTTCTGGACATTTTTCCGATAATTTACAATGCTAGGGTAAAAAGTTCAGCTATGAGCCACTAGCACTCTTTCAAGCACACATTTGTGTGACTCAATTTTCTCTTTCAGTGCTAGTAACTGGCAGGGCAGTAATAACTGACCAGTTTACCCTATTTTATCTACGTACTCGTATTTACCCGCATTCGCTTGGCATTTACTCCAATATACTCGGCATTTATCCCTAATTCACACCGATGTGTCTTTTACATTTCCTTGTGATAGCATTTACGCGAGTCGCTTACCGCTTCGTCTAACGTTTCTGAGGAACTTATTTTCTTCTATGTGATGGGTATGATTCATATGATTTTCTTTTTAAACGTATTGATTCATCGGAATTAACAGAGCCGCTTATCATAGTTCAATGTGAATAGCAAATTGTGGTTATAAATATTTCTTTCTGCATTAAACATGCGAATTGATTATTTTTTTTGCACTATGCTGTTGAATAAATTGTATACGATCGATACGATCCGACTATCGACTCATAAGCGTGCTGAAAACTGGACGTTATATGATGTTCTTAGGTCTTTTTATTATATATTCTACAGACAGATAGGCACATAAACTGGAATATTATAGAAGAAGAGACAAGTTTTAGTTGACGTTCGTTTGAGGTGTGTAAAATACAAAAGAAATTAGAATTTCCAAACTTAAAAATAAATTTCAAGTTCTACATTGAAGATTTCATATTGGAAATAGAGAGATTAAATTTAGTCCAGAAAGTTCAAAATCATTTTCGTTGCGACAAAAATTCATTTCTCGTTAACAATGAATGCATACTGTTAAAAGCAGTAGCTTCTCTAAGACCTTATAGAGGTCGATTTGGGAGTGTGTTTTGAAATAAATGTTAATTTCGTAACTCTGACATCACTTTCCGATTACCCTGTACGCATTTTCGGTCGAATAGAAACAAAAATTCAAAACAAATGATAACGTACAACAGATTAGATTAATGGTCATTCTATGTTGTTCTCGTTTCAGAATTTATTTATTCGATTCTGCGAAGTCATAGGAAGACATTTTTTTTAATTAAAAACATTTCTAACGAAATCGGAACGACAATGGTGATTAGCAATCGATCAACATTGATATTGGTAGTTCTCTGTGCAGCCAGTGTACTTGCAGATTTTGGATTTCCAGACAATGAGGAAGATGACGCTTCTAAAAAGAATGCTCAGGTAAATGAAATGAAAAGAATTAATTGTCCTCTTAGTATCACATTTTCTTCTGCTTATTTGAAGAACAAAAAACCAGTATTCCTGCCGCAACAGTGCAACGAGAACGAACTTTTCTACCCAGGGGATCAGAAGGACGATTATGGTAAATTCATTGCACTGAATTTGTTTCATTTGTTTCTATTGAGAACGTTATGCGTGAACTATATTCATTCGTTTAACTCACTAACATAGCAATTTTAATCGAAATTAATCCGGTAAAACTAATAACAGACCTGGTAACAAACATCCCTGCAGTAGAATTGCGTTCACACACGCCTTGTCAGTAGCGATAAATTATGTGACTAAATTTTCTTCCAACATTCCAGTATGCGATTGCAAGCCCGGTCACATCTACCATCCGAAAACGGATCGCTGCTATAGTGCTTACCGCCAAGGTCCATGCTCAGCAAATCAATTCCTCATGATTTTGCCGGGACAGTATATACCGGAATGTTTGACGAATCGTTGCACTCCAGACGGTTGGGTAACATTTAGAAATAAATGCTATTTATTGAACGAAGCTGGACCATGTGATTTAGCTGAACTGTCGTACGTTGTTGCCGTGAATGCGACGTCATTGGAGCTGGAGTGTATCAAGCAAAATCCGGATATATTATCGCGATTCGGAGACGAGGAAATGATTGGAACGTCATGTTTACGCGGTACTAAGCGGTCAATTCAAGGAAAATGTGAAAAATAATTTTTACAATTTTAATTAAACAAAATTCAGTACTTCCATCGAATGATGATTTTTCCTCGTTCGCATTTGTACGTATCAGTTGAGTTTAGTAAATGCTGTGAAAATTGGTGAATTATTTTCGTTTTACTAAACCACAATCATTATTTTAATGGAACCAAGAGTAACTTGATATACAGTGTTTAAGGAGAGCGATTTTTGACCACTTTGTTTAAACTGGTCTCGGGGTCACACGTCAAAATGAGAGAAATCACATACAAATTTAAACTGGGCTCAATTCTCAATTTCTTTTTTCATTGATGAATATTTGACAGCTGACCCCGAGACCAATTAAATTTAACTTGTTTTCGCTCTCCTTAAACACTGTATATCAAAGCAGAACTTTGAAATCTTATCCGTGAATCAACTCATATCCTACGTTATCCTACGTCAACTTTACATATTTGGAAAGATTTTTTTGAGCCAAAGCGTCATAACTTGTTTAGAGGAAATGTTGTATACCTTCACCGAAACCTTCCTAACAATTTATATGAAGAGATGCAGAGAATTTTTTTTGCTAGATCATGATGTCGCCACGCCTTGAGGGGGACATGGGGTGTTCGAGGAAACGTGAAAGTTTTAACAAATTTGGGACGTAATTTGTGTATAGCAGGGCCTATTTTTGGATTGAAAGGAATTATATCCAGCATTTGCTTATGTTTACTATCCGTTCACTTTCATTCATGAACATGAGCAAATGCTTCTGAAAATAAGTTTGGCTCTACCAAGCATTCATAATTATGTAGAAGTGTATCATATACCTAGTTGTTTGTTTCATTATAAGCAAATGCTTAAAAGTAATGAATGCTTAAACGTGAGTAAATGCTTATAATGAATCTTAATGTCAATACTGGTGCCTTGCTTCTGGTGAAACTGAAAAAGGTGAACTCTCAAATATTTAAGAGCGCTCACCCCTTGGCAATTTTCTAGCCTACGTTTGTGCGCAAAAATATTCGTTTTTTGATGATTTCTCTGACCCAAAATCTTTTTTTGAAAAAGTAAAACCATTAAAGCATGCAAAAATGTGTTACTTTTAAGAGAAACGAGCCGTCAGAACAGTCGGAGCGTTTGCTGCGACTGAGCCCCGTACGAACCCGTACATCTACTGCGCACGTGACCGTAAGTCCACTGCGCCCGTAAACGTCGGTAAAGTAAAATTCTTATGAAATTTGTACGTCTTAAAAATTGCGCATAGCGCAATTATGAAGCCCCGTACGATGTTCCATTCAAACGTAACTCAAATTTAAAATTGACCTAAAATTTCCTCAGTCCTATATTAACCTATATTTACCTATAAATAAACAATTTACTGATAAATATGCTAGTATATATCTCAAAATAACTATCTCTACCGTTATATAGCTCAATATAGCTATATATATATTTATATATAGATATCCATAGTTGGGATCCTTGAAACACCAAACACACGTAACTATTCACTTCACTAAGTGTCATTTTCACCGATTTATATTGATTTTACAAAAATTCAAAATGGCGGCCGACGGCCATTTTGTTAGGAGGTGGAAAGTAGTACGGCTGCTTTACGTTCGTTAGTACCTTTCAAACAAAAAAAAATTCATGAAATTCGGTCAAAGTTTACTCGAGATATTAATAAAAAAAACACCACCTTCACTGTACGGCCGAGTAGCCGGATATGAGCTCACTCCAAGGGACCTAGCTCACGCTCCGGTCAACCTAATTTTATTTTATAACTTTTTTTCCCTGATTTGTACGGTCAATGCCTATCTAATAAAGGCAAAATCCATTAAAATCCGTTAAAATTTGGCCAACCTACAATCAAAAACGGCTTGCCGCCCTGTACCTAATTCACACCAAGGGGTCTAACTCACGAGTCGGTCATCCAATTTCCATAAACTTTTTTTTTCGTCGATAGGTATTGTAAATACCTTTCATTTGATGTATCACCTACCAGTGTAGCCTTTAATGGCCAGAGAAATCTTTGGAAAACGTTAAAGCACTTATGGGGCCCCAGCTCGGGAGAGGTCGACCCAAAATCGCCCATCTTCGAACTTAGCCTCACAATTTCAACTACCTTTCGGGGAAAAAAAATTTTTGAAATAGGATTTGATTTATTAAAGATATCGACGTGACAGACGGACAGACGGACAGACAAAATTTTTATTGCGGATTCGTCATCTATGAACATAGGCAAACACTTTGCCCTTACCGCCTGCTTCGAATTCCATCAATTACACACGGCACCGTAATCCTATAAGCCCCTTCGTACTTCGTACGGGGCTAAAAACTGACACAATCTGTTTGAATGTGAGCATGAGCAAGTGTAACCAGTGCTAGAGTAAATAAGAATTCTGTTAGCTATAACCTCTCTTGTGCTTGTATCAATTCACTTTTAGTAAATCGATCTTCATAATTCCATTGACATCTTGTGAGGAATCATTGCTGGAAAACATCAAACTTTCATACTGAAATTGATCGTTGAAAAAGTCTTCGAAAAAGAAAACGAGTTCCAATTTACTTTAGACCACAGGAAATGCTTCCAACAATAAAAATGGCAAAGGTGAATTGTTTTAAAAAGCTTAAAAGTAATTAAGGATGAGATATCACTTATTATTGTAGTCTTTGGATGGTAATCGCTTGTTGCGCGATTCAATCTTCGCGCGTCGTGTTAAACACATGTGACTTTATAACCGCTCGCACCACGTACACCCCATCAAATGCGGCACTCACAGATTTTTTTTTCCATAATGTCAACAATGTCAACCATGTCAACACATGTGTATCTACACATGACACATCCAATATTTACAACAAACCGGTGCGCTGGGGAGAAATAACCTTAAAGCTCTCATCTTTATTTAATTGTTTGTTGTCGGCGAATCGTTTTATCGACTCAATTCAACAAAATGCAGCCAGTACAAAAAAATGTGATCTGTTTATATTCGCATGAAATGGTTAGCGATCTGCGCGCAACAATTCAACGAACCAAAGAAAGTGGATATGACATGATGGTTTGCTGTAATAATATAGAAATAACGACAGCGACGAATAAATCTCATTGAAATAAACTTTTTGAATTCTTTCAGCTTTAGTTGCGCCCGCTTTGAATCATAGAAAAAGTGTGTCCAAAGAGGGAAAAAGTTTCTCCAGAAGTGATATTATTCTGGAAAGCCAGGAATGGAGCAACAATATCATTGCCAAAATTAACGAAGAATTCGATTGTGACTCCAGCAATGAGACCATTCGGTTACACAGCCAGAACATGTTATCTCGTGAATTGGATTTCGCCGATCATGTCATCACTTACGGTTTCACTATAGTGAAAGTGACTGGCGGAAATACAACGAATCTAGCCAGGATCATATCGTCTAAACAAACCAAAGGTTCCCAGTGCGTCAATGTGACATAGTGAAGCAGCTTAAGTGTAATTTGTGTTCTAGGTCAATTTTTGATTGAAATTCCAATGGTAAATCCACAAAGCCTGTGTGATGAGCTGTACGATTCGAATGATACAACTCAAATCGAATATGAAGACACGTGGAACTGGTGGAACACATTTCGTACAACTGCCGATTTTAGCAGTAAATTGTCGATTGCCTTAGAATTGTCCGCTGACATTCCATCTAAGGTAGAAGTGTCCAGATGGCAGGGTAAGAATTTCTTTTCGGTTTGAGCGAAACAACTTCATTTTCATCCATAGGTGAACCGGTTGGTTGTCTTATTATTCCATCGCAGCTATTTATTCGTAACAATAACAACTATCCTGTCCTAACCCGAGCGCATCAGAATTTGATTATGAGCTTCAAGGAAACCATAAATAGTATGGCTGTGATGGTCAAATGCAACTCCGAAGATGGTAGCTTGCGATACTACTCGGATTATTTGAGAAATTTGTTGTCGAAGAATCCGATTACGGATCCAATGTATGGGTAAGAAACGATTATAAATTAGGGCACTGCCAATGCTAGGTCAATGTTAAATTACTCGATCAAAAATTCAAGCTTTGACGACGTGTTGGAAATTCCATTACAACCGCTGTACGACAATTTGGACAGTTATACTTACGAGGTATTTGAAGCCGATCCGATCAAATACTTGTTCTATCAAAAGGCCATCGAAAGAGCATTGGTGGATCTGGTTGCAGAGAACGAAATTGCTACCAAAACTATTATCTTAATGGTCGTTGGTGCTGGTCGTGGACCGTTGGTGCGTTCATCGTTGAATGCTGCCGCCAAAACGGGACGAAAAATCAAAATTTACGCGATCGAAAAAAATCCGCATGCCATCAACACCTTGCAGTCCTTGATCGATGAATTGTGGAAAGACAAAGACATAGAGCTCATCGCACGAGACATGCGAGACTTTCATCCACCGGAGAAGGCTGACATTTTAGTGTCCGAATTACTGGGTTCGTTTGGCGATAACGAACTGTCACCGGAATGTTTAGACGGTGCACAAAATCTCCTGAAACCGACTGGCGTTAGCATTCCAAGCAAATACACATCGTACATCAATCCCATTATGTCCTCAAAGGTGTACAATCTCATTCGTCGATGTAATGAACGATCGAATTCGCGTGACCGCATCAGCTCGTCGCAAAACCAGTCCGAACACATGTACGTGGTGTACCTGAAGAATGGATTTCACATTGCGAGTCCGCAACCGCTGTTCGAATTTGTTCATCCGAATTGGAGTGAAACCATTGACAATTCTCGGTTTGCAAGTGTTACATTTGAGACGCCAATTGATTGTGTCGTCACTGGATTCGCTGGATATTTTGACACTGGTAAGTCGTTTTGTTTTGTTACTTCGAAATCACAATCGACGATTACTTACTTTTTCAAATTCGAATGGGACACTGAACTTTTGACATTTTTTGTATTTAGATTAAGAATGTTATTGTAAACAAAAAATTGTTCTACACTATTGCCGAATTTTCAAGTTTTTTACTTTTAATTTATATTTCAATTACGACTATGACCCAAATTCAACCCAAAAGCATACCTTTTTCGTGAGAGAATTAAGAAAAAATGACATGAGAAGAAAAGAGAGGCATATATAGAAGTATAGTCTTTTTTATGTTTGAATGATATTTGAAAATCAGAAAACAATTAATTAAAAATATAAATGTTTATAATTTTACGATAGTGTAGAATAATTTTTTGCTTAGAATAATGTTGTCTATCGAAATTATTGAAACTTCAGTCCCCCATTGGGTAAATCATTACAGTTCTATACAAGGACATCATGCTGAGCATTCATCCCGTAACGCACTCTAAGGGTTTAGCCTCATGGTTTCCGGCCTATTTCCCGATAACGGTAGGATAACTTTGTAGGCATTATATCACACAAATATTGATCGAAAATGTCTGCTTAAAGGAACCGATTTTCGTGAAGAAAGGAGAACAAATCACAACGAATTTCTGGAGATGCGTAGCTCCGAACAAAGTGTGGTACGAATGGAGTATGGGTACACCGACTACGACACACATTCACAATCTGAAAGGAATTCATCATGCCATTTATCTTTAGTTGGATTTTTACATTATTTCCCCTTTTTATTTCATCTTTTATCTTATTTTTACTTTGTTTAAGTTTTGAATTCAATTTATCAGCACGTTTCCTTCTCATAGGTTATTACTCATTTGAATGACGTGCATGGAACGTAGTTTAGGTATATTTTTTGTATGAATTAAAAATATGGTAAACAGTAAACATGTTCAAATTAGAGCTGAGAATTATATGTGAACTTAACATGAATATGTAGAATGTTCCAAGAAAAATTCGAAAATTTAAAATTATTTGGCCTAACATTTCGTTTTTTTGTTGAATTTCTATCACATTCATTCATGTCGAGTTCAGTGTGAACATTATAAAGTAAATGCAAAAACGGGTGTAATGGTAGAGTGTTTAGCCCGAAGTCTGTAATACCAAGAACCAATTTCTACGACTCTGACCTTCGATTTCGATTCGAATTTAACTTGACACAAATGTGACCCCAAAAGAAAAATTTATGAAAAACACGCTACAAATTTCTAGGAGAAAACTCAATGGAAACTCAATTCTTAAATTAGGAGTCCAGATCTGCGCGTCATACATATCACGTAATCAATCAATGTGAGTTTTTCTCTGTTAATGCTTAGTTTCCTCTTACCAAAAAAGTAACTGTATGAGAGACAAAATTGAATTTTTTTCAATTTTTTCTTTGTTTATTTGACAGCTTGCTCTCTCACGGAGTACTTTTTGTTGAGTGGAGTGGACACTTAAACGTTGTTCCTAAAGACACTATTTCCATCTACTACTAGGTATTGAACATAGAAATACTTTTTTTGGCAAGGCTGTAAACCTCGCTTTAAACAAGGCTGTTAACTTTACCGAGGTAGCGCATTGTTTCATACAAAAGATTCACCACGCCAGCCATACAAATTCTAAGTGAAGGATGAGCAACACCACATACCCTATTCCATGTGATAGATGGGTAATACACTCTTTTGATTAAACACTATCCAAGTTTGGGTCACTGCACTAACTGAATGAATACTCTGACAAAATCATAACATTGACAAAAGGCACTTTTCGTTGACGGAAGGCGCTTTTCATTTTTCATTTTCCTTTTTTGGTTTTTTTTTATAGTTTTTTCGGGTTTTCCTTCTTTTTGGATTAGTTGCAGTTTGTGTATTTTTGCAGTTTCTAATTTTCTGATTTTGTGTGAATTAGAGTGAATTTTGTGTAAATACGAGTGAATTTTGTAAGTGAGTAAGGTGTGAGTTAATCCGTGTGTGAGCTGGTGGGGTGAGTGAGTTTTAATGAGTTTAGATTTGTTCTGTCCTTGTTTTTGATTTTTCTATTTTTCGGGTTTTTCTATTCAGTCAACGAAGTGCGTTGATTCAGTTTTTTGCTTTGGATGAGTTTTGATTGAAATGAATTTTCTCTTTGTTTTGCTACGTTTTGTGGGTATATTTTCATAGTAGTTTCTCACAAAGTTTCGAAATTTCCATCGAAAGGTGGCAGAACTTTTATTGTAAATTTTCAAATTACTAGTTCAATCAGAAAATTTACTGCTGTCTCGTGTAACGGACCAGTGGAAACGACTGAAGATGGTTAGACCACGATAACCTTTGACCGCCACTGTATCAGGAGGTCGAAACGGCATTTTGTCTCCACTTTCGCTTCACGCGATCCATGGGAAAGGCAAGAGTAATTATGCTCTGTTTGCGTGCACTGTTTGGTTTTTTTGGTGTTTGTTCGTAATGTTGTTCATATTATATAACGTCTACCCTGGAATTAATGTGTTTTCCAGATAAAATAAACTATTGTCGACCAATGGGATTACAAAGTGGCAAATTGGTGAATTTGTTTGTATGGAAAAATGGCGATCTACGTGGCCTCCCCAAAGTTTACAGCATTGGCTTTTAACACACCACCTCTCGTTATCATTATCGTCGCTGCGGTGTGGTGAATTTGGGTATACTTAAAATGGTGTGTTCCCGCGCATCTAGTAACATGGCGACCGGTGGTCAGCGTGACCTTCCCAAAGTTTACAGTCATCAGTTATTTATTGCCAATACCATCATCAGTGACTGAAAACATTATTACAAAGAGGACACAATACATACAAAACTCTGTACCTTAAATGCTGAAACTCAAGCACCGGACAAAGCGAGTGTGTCGTTAAATTCATTTCAATGCTAATGTCAAAATCGTACAAACAGAAATTCGCATTAAAATTCTTCTCTAAAAGACTTCGGTCCTTAATCATTTTTGGATTACTTTCAAACATCCTCGATCAGAAATCAATAAAAACTTGGATTGAAACAAATAAACTAATTAAAAAGATCCGGTCAGGTCGACCTGAAATAGAAATGATTTGTTATCTGACTGGACCCGATTTTTCAGGTCACTATTCAGACTCAGAAACCAATGTTAGGCATGTTCGATAATTCATGGAATGCCCGAGTGCTGTTCATGTACGACATGCTTACTGGTAGGATTCGCGCACCGTCGCTGGTTGAACTTTTCGATTCATATCGCAATAGGCCGATCCAATACAGTTTTCACCGAACGAACGTCTTTCGTCCTCCTTCGCATAGAACCAGCTACGGGTATAATAACAGCACTGCCTAGCATGAACACTGGATTGTTTGTATTGTATGTTATAACTCATATAACGAAAGCAAGTCATCTACATGTATAACAGAAACGCAGTGTCTACTGTGATTTCGTCAGCCTCCAAATATTTTCTATGTTCATGCTAGAAGCAGGACTGTGGTATAATGAACCAGCCGCAGCGACGTGTAGGGAGTTCGAGAGGTTTGCTGACGTATACGACGAGAGTGCTTCTCGTGAGATCTTTCGTCGCAGGATAAATCTTGCATCACAGTGATGTCGCAACAGTGTTTTTGTCAGTTAGATTCAATGTTGCTTTTTACCAATTTTCGTAATCGTTTGACGAATAAATGTTTTCAAATAAAAAAATCATTCGATTGATAAAATGTCTACTATATAGTGTTCAAAGAGAATGTTAAAAAGAGTGTTCACCCATCGACCTCAGATAAATTAACTGGTTTTTTCCTAGTTAAGTGGACTTTTACATACAAATTTTGACGTATCACCCAACGGAACCAGTTAATTTTTCTCTCTTTTACGCTCTTTGAACACTGTATTTCTTAAATTTCGTAAATGTCGATTGATATTGTATCGATTATTTGGAAATTTTGTCATCGATTGATGTGAACATGCCTTACTTAATATCAACATTTTTATTTCTGATCTGATTTGTAAGTTTGTAACCTGAAAAATTATCAGACCAGATTCAACCTTCAACTTGGTCTGCTCTGACCTGAATTTTTCCGATATTGACCCGATGCCATAAACCAAATTCAAATCCACAAATATCAACAACTTCCACAACCACAGCACTACTACTAACATGAACACTGAATTGAATGTTTCAACTGATACAACAAAAACAAGTAATCTATATACGTACAAAGATCATCAGCCTGCGAATACTTTCTATGTTCATGCTAGGAGCAGTGCTGTGGGAGGCTGTAAGCTTCGGGTTGGTCACGCATATCGTCATTTAATCAGATACTCGACGACAATCATCACAGAAGATAAGGTGTGTCACCAGCGTCACCATATACCCTGAAGTTGTCCCTCTAACAACCAGCAAATCATCTCTAGACATCACAACGCAAAGCACCAACTTAAGGAACTGTTACAACAACAGAAGCGATACACCTGTTTTGAAGAAGTCTACGCGATTGACATCGACGGACGTTCAAGATTTAGCGACATCATCGCATTCGATAACAAGTCCAACAACACCTATATCATCGATCCTACAATTAGATACGAAACCAGCGACAGTAACCAAGACTCAAAAATCCAAGCCGAAAAATGCGAAATCTACGAAAAGTGCATTCCCTTTTATGAAGAAAAGTATTTTTCGACCTTCGGTAAACGTAAATGGTCGGTCAAAGGACTCTGGTTCGGGTGCCGCGGCACGGTCGGTTCAAGTGTTGTGCAATTTTTCAAAGACTTTAACTTAGATATCTCTGATTTGTCTCCAATTACGGAGGAAATTTTAGTTCGTACGATTCAGATTATAAAAATCCACATATACGGTGCCTAGTCATTGACGAAAACATTAGTTGAATATCACATTTGTTGTAAATATTTTGTAATTTAATTATTGATAGATATGCTGTGTAGCCTAGCAACCTTCTGTAAGAGGGCAGCACACTTTGTTTGTATTTTTAAAGTCAAATAAAGATCTTTCTTCTTCATTGGAACTGCCCATCAACCAGAAAACATAGTAAATTTCACTTGAGTGAGTTTTGAAAACCCTCCCAAACCGAAATGGAAAATTTACAAAATTGTACAAACGGCACTTCATACCGAACGCAAGAAATGTCATTCAAGCCTCCTAGCGGACAGATCCAGTTGTTAAGAGTTGTCAGAGTTGTTTAATAAAAAATAATAAAAACATTCACACACGGTCTATGTATATATTTACGCATAAAGTGATCGTATACTTGAATGAAATCGACTGTGTTTAGCAAAATAAGTAATTGTGCATTAGTTTATCAATTTGTTTCGAACCGTGCAACAGGAACAATCATTTCGATAAAATGTCATCCGGACTGAAATGCAAAAATTGTGGATCATCTGACATTGAAGTTGATAGTGCTCGCGGTGATGCAGTCTGTACGAATTGTGGTTCAGTCCTGGAGGACAACATTATTGTGTCAGAAGTTCAATTCGAAGAAGCTGGTCATGGCACCGCTAGTGCCGTCGGTCAATTCGTATCGGCAGATTCGAAGGGTGGTGCAACAGGATACGGTAAATTTCATGTCGGTATGGGAACTGAGTCACGGGAGGTAACGTTACGCAAGGCAAGACAAGGAATCACACATTTGAGTCATCAGTTGCATCTGAATAACCATTGCATCGAAACGGCATGTAATTTCTTTAAAATGGCTTTAATGAGACATTTGACCCGAGGTCGGAAAAACACTCACACTTATGCTGCCTGCGTTTATATCACCTGCCGAACAGAAGGAACATGCCATCTGCTAATCGATATCAGTGACGTTCTACAAATATGCTGCTACGAGCTAGGACGAACTTACCTGAAACTGTCACAGGCACTTTGTATAAACATACCTTCCATCGGTAAGTACATAACCCAATGCCCACTTCGACTTCTTTGCTGACATATTTACTCCCCAAAACAGATCCCTGTCTCTACATAATGCGATTCGCAAACAAAATGGAACTAGGCGAAAAAACGCACGAAGTATCGATGACAGCACAACGTCTTGTCCAACGTATGATGAAAGACTCCATCCATTCTGGTCGTCGGCCATCGGGTTTATGTGGTGCTGCATTGCTTATAGCAGCTCGAATGCACGATTACAGTAGAACGCCCATGGACATTGTACGAATTGTAAAGATTCACGAATCGACACTGCGAAAGCGGCTGATTGAATTCGGCGACACCCCGAGCAGTTTGTTAACATTGGACGAATTTATGGCCGTCGATTTGGAAGCCGAACAGGATCCACCAGCATTCAAAGCGGCCCGGAAACGAGACAGAGAGCGATTGCAGAAATTGAACGAACAACATGAGGCTGAATTTAGCGATTTGCAGATGGAAATCGATTCGCATTTGGAAAAGGAATTAAAGAATAAACGAAAGCGTCGATTCGATCCGATCGATGCGGTCGAAAATGATGAGACTGACGTATTTATAAGAGAATCGACCATGGATGTTATCAATGAATGTTTAGCTGATGCTGAAGATGTCGATGATCCGGATGATCCAGCAGAAGGATCAAAAGATCGAACTTTGCCAACCGGCTTGAAGCCAGATCTAGCTGCACTGTGTCTGCCAAATCTGAAGGACGAAACAGCATCTGAGCGAAATGTGAATTCAGACACAATTTTCGAAGGCTGCGAACTGGATTTGGAAGGATTGGATGATGAAGAGATAAACGGGTATATTATGACTGAGACAGAAGCTAAGTACAAGGATGTTATGTGGAATCGTTTGAATGCTGAATATTTGAAAGAGGCTAAGGCGAAGGAGGAAAAATTGGCAAAGGAAAAGGAAGAAGGCAAACCGGAAAAGAAGCGTCGAAGAAACTCTCGGAAAAAGAATATTGGTCCATCGAACACTGCCGGCGAAGCAATTGAAAAAATGTTGCAAGAGAAGAAAATCTCAAACAAAATCAATTACGACATCCTTAAAACGTTAACGGAACCGAAGAGTGTTAGTACCGAGCCATCGTCCACCAACGAGGAAGTATCGGTACCGGAAGATGATGTAGCAAATAGTTTATTGGGAAGGTTTGTCTTTACAGGTGGTCGTTCGGTTCGTCGGTTTGTTTATTTTATTTTTATTATTATTTTATAGATCTGAGAAGCCTAAAATCGAACAAAAGCCTTACACGTCCATATCATGGAAACCGAAAGTAGCTCCAGTGGGATTACCAGTAGCAGAAACAGTCACAGAGTCTACTGAGAAAATTGTCGAAACAGCTCCGATAGAAAACGGTGAGTAAATTGGATTAAATTGGAAATTTCTCAAATTTTGATCGAATTGATTCTTTTCAGACGATGCTGATGACTTTGAAGACGAAGTAGAACCAGAACCAGAGCCCGAACATTCTTCATTGGTGAACATGTTGTATAACAATGATGGTGATGGGGATGATTACTTTGCTTATGATGAAGATGCATATTAATCACGTGTATTTTGTGTGATCAGAGTCGTTTTTTTAATGTTAATTTATTACAATCTTCGATTAAACGTATCGAATTTGATAGCCCTGTATTTGTTTATACGTTTTATACGATCGTTCCGACAACAGTCACTTATCTAAATTTATCTTAGGATCGGTTCATTGATGTGATTTATTACTGGCGCTCGTGAAATAGTTTGGTCCATTGCTTGTCCTGTTGTGGAAAGGTATCGCATTTAGCTGTTCTTTCGGTTGCTACCTGCTATCAAACATTTTTAATTCCGTGTACATGAACCTTACGTTTTTTAACATTTTTAGACCCGTACGAAGTACTGGGGTCTTATAGGTTTACGCATACGTTTGTAACACGTCGAATTGGACTCTCTGAGTAAAAAGAAACCTATAGTGGTTGTCCATAGATGCTATGCTAAATGACCTCTCTCGAGCTGGGACCCAATAAATGCTTTAGGGTTTTTCGAAGATATCTGCGGACATTTAAACACAACACTTGTAAATGATACGTCAAATGAAAGGTATTTACAAAAATAAAAGTTTATGGACCGACTCGTGAGTTAGAGCCCGACTCGTGAGTTAGAGCCCTTGATGTCAACCAGTTACAGGAGGCCAAGCAGTTTTTGCATGTAGGGCGGCCAAATTTGAACATATTTCGTCTACTTTCGCTTTATTAGATAGGTATTGACCGTACCAATCAGGGAAAAAACGTTTATGAAATTCGGTTCACCAGAGCGCGAGCTAGGTCTCTTGGAGTGAGCTCATATCCGGCTTCAGGCGTACCATATATGGACATCAATATACATCTATATAGAAAGTAAAGTCATAATTTATAGTGAAATATAGGTAAATATGGCGTTATACAGCGCTTCATATAGGAATTTATTAAATTTTACTTCGTACGGGGCCTCCGGCAATTTCTTTATGCATGACAAGGCAAAGAATGGGTAATGTAAGTGATTTTAGGGTTCATAGCTTTTCAGCAGAGAAGAGAATGAAGTGAGGGAGATGATGAGTTTCATATTAAAGACTTTTGATACGAATAGGTACCCGTACGAAACGGGTGGTGTTGGTATGTTTTTTTGTTTCATTATCTTTACCATGAAAGCTTGGACTACATTGAATTTAAAAATATTAATGTAATAAATGATGATATGATGATAACTTATTGACTCATTTCATCAAGATCATCATATCATCAGATGAGGTGAGGTAGGGCCCGAGAAGTGAACACCGGTTGGGGAATCTCGCACACCATGAATTTGTGTGGTGTGCGAGACTACCCTACCCGTGAAAGGCTACTCGGCCCTAAGTATATTTGCACGAACTGAATTCTAAGAGAAACTATTGGAATGACTGTTTAGGACGAATAGTCTCCTAATAATGCTAGTTGTCCGTAAAATTTAGAAAACTCATTGACTATTTCATGTGTTTCATCAATGTAAATTTGAGTTTTATTCGCTTAGGTCGTATCAAATTCGTACTCATATTGCTTTAGCACGTACAATACTAGATACTACGTACAACATGTAGTTTGTGTGAGTTTCGAAATTTATTTATTTTTATTTGTAGTTCTCGTCAAAAAAATATTGTCATTATAAGTATTTTCATGAAAAGGAGATAACTTTGGCAAAACGTTTTATTAATCCAACGCACTTCAAGCAAAAGTGATCATAGATCAAAGTCGACAACTGTCAAATAGATTAGACAGATTAGACTGTCAAGTTTCAGTACAATACTTAGAGTACCACTAATGCTTGAAATGCGTTGGTACCCCTCATGCCTGAAGTACGTTGGTTCATCTTAAGATTCCGCAATACCAAAAAATAGCGATGATTGAAAGGAATTATATCCATCATTTGCTTACGTCCACCATCCATTCGCATTCACATTCAAGAGCATGAGCAAATGCTTCTGAAATAGTTATTTAAGTATCTGTTGTGGAAACACTCACTTCGTTCGGGCTACAACCCGCGAAATTGCCTAAAATATACCGTCCACAACAGATGCGTATGCCACTTTTCATGCTGAGGGCCTAAACTACGAGAAAAATTCCGTAATTTATGACCAAGGCATGAAAAGTATACATTGTAATCATACCACCGACTTTCAAACTTACGTTCACAATTCAAAGCATCGCCATCTACCCGATAGTTGTACGATTGTTCATAGAGTTCGCTTCGTTCGCTGCCTTCACAAACACAAATTTGTTATGTCAATGTTTATTTCGGTGTATTTCAGTCATTGTGTTGTCGCTGTTCTGGACGTTGTATGTCGAGAAAAAAAAAAGATTTTTTTTGGGCAGAGAAATAAAAATTTCAAATTAATCGATAAAATATTCTTATTTCGATTGAATTAAATTGCCGTATTCGATGCAAGTGAATTCATTGAATGAATTTCATTCAAGAGAATGATTCAATGCTGGTCATTTGTGCTAAATAAAAAATCTAAAAAAAATATTTAAAGAAGAAAACGATGAAAAAATATCGTTTTAGTGACGTGCTATATACGCATTGACGTTTGTGCTTTTGTGTAGTGCCATTTAAAAATATAAGTTTTGTTTGGATTTCAATTTCGTAAGAAAAAGGAAGATTAATTTTTTTTTGTATTTTTCATTTACAAATTCTAATAATTTCGTCACGGAGCCCAGCTTATGTTTATGTGTCAGTGTATTCCCAGTGCTTTAAACATATAACTGGTTCAAAATTGCCGAGGACATAGGATCGTTAGAGGATATTAAAACGGAGACCACCATCAATATGGTGAAACGGTGGGTTCAAATTTTATTTATCTTTTCTATTTGTGGCCGTGGAATTAACCGTGATTGTTCGAAAAATTTAACCAAAACTACCAGCCAACAATCGTTGTTGTGCAGCATCAATGGATTTTATTCTTTGTTTATGAGAAACCTTTTTTGTCGAGAGAGAAAAAAGAGCAGACAGACTACAAAATAAACATACATCGTCCTTGTTATGATGAATGAAGTATGGACGTTCATAAATGTGTTTATTTCGTGGTCTTTCGCGTTGCATTCACGTTTTACCCTTATGGTTTACCGTAACGCATACATTATATTCCAGCTAATATTCATATCGAATCGCAACAGCATTTCGAACAAGATTTAATTTCGTTTTTATTGTCGACATTATCAATCTTCTGATCGACAAGTTCAACAATCTTGCACTTGTACATAAAGTGTCGCCTCGATTTAATAACGTATACCTGCGATGAGACTCTTTGTTTACATATTTTATTATAAGCAAACAGTTTAACTACGACGCATTGCCAATCTTTCATTAAACTTTGGTTTTGTTAAGCAAGCACACGTTATAATGTCATACAGTAATATAAACTTCCTGTGTCGGGGTTTGCTTGCTCTTACAATTCAAGACTTCTTTGTGCAAAGCTAAGCTTCGATTTAGGAACTATGTTTGAATGATTGTTGTCGTTGTTGTTGTTGTTGTTGCTGGTATTGTTATTGAAGTGTATATAAATATATGTAGGCAGAGTCTTATTTCGTTTTCGTATTTGAAATGTGAAGGGTGGTTTTCAACATTGAAAATTTTGGGAGTACGCATTTATGAGATCACGACTGTAAGTTGTAGTTTCTTCTGTTTTGTCGAACAAGTTGGTTTTTTGTATTAAATTGTCAATTTGAATTTTGTAATTATAAAGGTAGGGTGGATGGGTTTGACAATATTTCTCAGATCCAAGCCGATATTTCAAGAAATTCTACAAAAATGTCTTGCTTCAGAAATTAAGTCAGGGCCAGAGTTTCTTGTGAAGTCGTTTGTATCCGTTCTGCTTTGCATGCATTCCAATCTGCAATCATTAGAAAAGTGCACAAATAATTTGGTACTCGGGAATCCCTGTCATGTCACAGTACATTACATGCAGTTCTCTCCTTCGTGTCAGGCCTCACAGGTCAAAATAATAATAGTTAGCAGGACGTACGTACGGTGCGAATTAGATATGAACGAAGCGAATTTAAGGCGCATTTACATTGATGAAACACACAAAAAAAATATAATTTATAGTGGGAGCTCAGCAAGTCTATCGCTCTCAAAGTTATCAAGAAAACATTTACTAATCTGCGGGCAATTTGTTGATTATCGTATTCATTGTAATATCATTATCAACATTGTTGTGCATCGGTCAAAACATTTCTGTTGCTTGTAATAGGTCACGTTAAGACATCTTCCAAAGGAAATTAAAGTTTAGGCTGAGATTTAAGCGGTTTGAATTGTTAAATATAAGATCAAGCCAGTCCACCCTATTTGTGTGTATAATAAACGTTGTAGTTCAGTAAACGTTTCACGTAACGTCTTAAAATTATAGCTAACCGTTTCCATAGCAGCAGCAGCAGCACCATTCACCTGCTGTGATTTCTCATTTAATTCCTTACCCGACACAATCTGTTTGTAATCGTTTCTGTACAGTTCTCTCGACAAGAGACTGCGATTTCAAGTCCGAAATTTGGACCGATGCATTTTATTAGTTTTCTGCTGCGGTAACCTTGGACGGTAACGCTCATAATGTCAATATAAAAAATGGTAAATTGTCTGTTTAATTTGATCTATGAAACAGTAACGGACTATTTTCATGTATCCTTCACTGGCAATCCATCGATAGCAAACAATGGTTGTCCATGTCCATTTTAACGAAATGATACAACGATTTGATGATTAAAGAAATATTCACTTCACAATTTGTTGGTGGTAATAACAAGAAGGGGACATTTAATACGGAAATATGACTGTACATTTCAATACAGTTTTTTTTTCTTTATGCACTTTTATGTCTTTCTCCAAAACATTCATTTCTTTCGATGTGAATTACCTTTTTTTGTGTGCAAAAATGAAAAACAGTCGCAGACAATGTTGTAATCTAAAAATAATAACCCGCGTTTATTGAGTAAATGCATCACAAGGTTGTATAGATAAGCCGTAACTGAGAAAAATAATGATATACAAAAAAGTCTCGCTCCTTCGCGAATACTCATACGCAGTATTCAACAATATCAACAATAAAAGACTTTAAATTCATTAACCTTTCATTTTGATTGTCATTAGTTTCAATTATTGCAATTAAAAATGTAAACAGTATTAGTGCAGAAGTCAATGATTTATCTCACTGCCATCTATTCAATTAGGTATGTGGTAAAGCGATAATAATTGTAACAATGGCTTTTCTTTCAACAGCAATTTTTTTCTTTTTATTACATTTTTATATAAAAATTTGAGTTATACATAATGAACTCGGTGAAAATATCGAAAAATGATTTTCATCTGAATAATACGATCTTAATTTACAGTGAGACTGGTGTAGTGCTACAGAGAGCTATGCGAATGAAATATACTCGCGTTCCTCCTTTTTATACGGATTTTTTACAGTTTCGGATACAAAATCTCTGCCTCATTAGTGGATTTTTGCATTTGTAATTTGACTCTAAGAAACTCATTGATTATTTAGGCGGTGGCGAACGACTGTGACTATGGATATATTATGATGTTTTCGACTAGTTAAGGACCTTGTGGGATAAAGGATAAACGAGACATATAGATAGATGTCAAATTAAAGAACTAGTGACAGGGCCGGGCTGGCTACCGAAACATGCTTTTGTGAAATGTAGGAAAAAGTACTTTACGGAAAGATAAGGTGCCAAAAAACATTTTCGATTAATCCGCACCTGACTATTGAAAATTGGAAGGAGTTGTCGCCCAAATATCGGTGAATGTTTACTTTGTCTATTTATTTATTTATTTATCGTATGAACTTGGACAAAAACATATTCGTACAAATTCCTAACACTTAATAAAATTCAATTTCGTTCTAAATTGATCGTCGCATTGATAAAATTCATGCTCTCATTCTCATACGCAGTAGTCCGGGATGTCCTTTCGAAGTTCAGCAACTGGATTACGGGCCATGACTCACCAATATGGTCGGAACGATTGAATCACTTTGATTTCGAACCGGTTTCAATGGCGGAATTTCAGTCTTGGTGTCACAGTTCGGGATGTCCTAATGGAGTTCAGCAACTGGGAGCGACTAATAATTACTCCAATGAAATCGTACTGTTGTCAATGCTAATGGAATTGCTATGCATAATCTTTGCACGGGATCTCCTTTCGGAGTTCAGCAACTTGGTACGGGCAACGATAACCAGTCTGCTAGGGGCGAATGATTTACACTTCGATCTTGAATCCGCTTCAATGTTGAAAGTTTAATAATTGTACCCTAGTCCGGGATGTCCTTTTGAAGTTCAGCAACTAGGTAAATTGATTATTCCACCAATGAAGTCGGATTTCTGATTTGCCAATACCGGTGAGGTGCACCAATGGATGGCGTTTCGATGTGAAGATTTGTCTTTTCGTTGAATTTACCGGGATGTCTTACGAGTCCGGTAGCCAGGCGATGTCTATTGTTTAAGCATTTATAATATGCTTAATGTTGGGCTCCTCGAGCTGACATCATTCAAATGTTTTCCCTTTCTCATCAGTTTTTTCGCTTGTCATTCACCGTTGAGGTTATGTTAATCCACTTCAGTCTATTTTACTGATAGAATCGATAAATTGATCGTGTAAACGCGACACTTCATGTTTATCAAATATACAGCATACGTTGTCTATAAGGTTATTTTACGTGCTGGTCGGTAAATGTAATTTTTTGAGTATATTTTTCGCATTTACCGACCAGAAGCACGTAAAGCACTGTACGTACGAGGTTCCAAATTTTTATTTTGACGAGTGGCGACGTTATGGCCCGACTCGAAGGGGAACTCGGACGTAATGTACTATTACCACCCATCAGACTAATGAGTTGGGGATGTTCATAAATTCTGTATTTCGACGATTTTCCGTCAGTAAATTGAAGTTTTTTTTAACCTATTAAGGCCAGTTCATGGTCGCATATATCGCAAAAATGTATGTGAGTATGAACTGGCCTTAAGGCCAGTTCATGGTCGCATATATCGCAAAAATGGCCAGTTCATACTCACATAAATTTTTGCGATATATGCGACCATGAACTGGCCTTAAAAGGCCAGTTCATACTCACATACATTTTTGCGATATATGCGACCATACTCACATACATTTTTGCGATATATGCGACCATACTCACATACATTTTTGCGATATATGCGACCATACTCACATACATTTTTGCGATATATGCGACCATGAACTGGCCTTAAAAGGCCAGTTCATACTCACATACATTTTTGCGATATATGCGACCATGAACTGGCCTTAAAAGGCCAGTTCATACTCACATACATTTTTGCGATATATGCGACCATGAACTGGCCTTAAAAGGCCAGTTCATACTCACATACATTTTTGCGATATATGCGACCATGAACTGGCCTTAAAAGGCCAGTTCATACTCACATACATTTTTGCGATATATGCGACCATGAACTGGCCTTAAAAGGCCAGTTCATACTCACATACATTTTTGCGATATATGCGACCATGAACTGGCCTTAAAAGGCCAGTTCATACTCACATACATTTTTGCGATATATGCGACCATGAACTGGCCTTAAAAGGCCAGTTCATACTCACATACATTTTTGCGATATATGCGACCATGAACTGGCCTTAAAAGGCCAGTTCATACTCACATACATTTTTGCGATATATGCGACCATGAACTGGCCTTAAAAGGCCAGTTCATACTCACATACATTTTTGCGATATATGCGACCATGAACTGGCCTTAAAAGGCCAGTTCATACTCACATACATTTTTGCGATATATGCGACCATGAACTGGCCTTAAAAGGCCAGTTCATACTCACATACATTTTTGCGATATATGCGACCATGAACTGGCCTTAAAAGGCCAGTTCATACTCACATACATTTTTGCGATATATGCGACCATGAACTGGCCTTAAAAGGCCAGTTCATACTCACATACATTTTTGCGATATATGCGACCATGAACTGGCCTTAAAAGGCCAGTTCATACTCACATACATTTTTGCGATATATGCGACCATGAACTGGCCTTAAAAGGCCAGTTCATACTCACATACATTTTTGCGATATATGCGACCATGAACTGGCCTTAAAAGGCCAGTTCATACTCACATACATTTTTGCGATATATGCGACCATGAACTGGCCTTAAAAGGCCAGTTCATACTCACATACATTTTTGCGATATATGCGACCATGAACTGGCCTTAAAAGGCCAGTTCATACTCACATACATTTTTGCGATATATGCGACCATGAACTGGCCTTAAAAGGCCAGTTCATACTCACATACATTTTTGCGATATATGCGACCATGAACTGGCCTTAAAAGGCCAGTTCATACTCACATACATTTTTGCGATATATGCGACCATGAACTGGCCTTAAAAGGCCAGTTCATACTCACATACATTTTTGCGATATATGCGACCATGAACTGGCCTTAAAAGGCCAGTTCATACTCACATACATTTTTGCGATATATGCGACCATGAACTGGCCTTAAAAGGCCAGTTCATACTCACATACATTTTTGCGATATATGCGACCATGAACTGGCCTTAAAAGGCCAGTTCATACTCACATACATTTTTGCGATATATGCGACCATGAACTGGCCTTAAAAGGCCAGTTCATACTCACATACATTTTTGCGATATATGCGACCATGAACTGGCCTTAAAAGGCCAGTTCATACTCACATACATTTTTGCGATATATGCGACCATGAACTGGCCTTAAAAGGCAGTTCATACTCACATACATTTTTGCGATATATGCGACCATGAACTGGCCTTAAAAGGCCAGTTCATACTCACATACATTTTTGCGATATATGCGACCATGAACTGGCCTTAAAAGGCCAGTTCATACTCACATACATTTTTGCGATATATGCGACCATGAACTGGCCTTAAAAGGCCAGTTCATACTCACATACATTTTTGCGATATATGCGACCATGAACTGGCCTTAAAAGGCCAGTTCATACTCACATACATTTTTGCGATATATGCGACCATGAACTGGCCTTAAAAGGCCAGTTCATACTCACATACATTTTTGCGATATATGCGACCATGAACTGGCCTTAAAAGGCCAGTTCATACTCACATACATTTTTGCGATATATGCGACCATGAACTGGCCTTAAAAGGCCAGTTCATACTCACATACATTTTTGCGATATATGCGACCATGAACTGGCCTTAAAAGGCCAGTTCATACTCACATACATTTTTGCGATATATGCGACCATGAACTGGCCTTAAAAGGCCAGTTCATACTCACATACATTTTTGCGATATATGCGACCATGAACTGGCCTTAAAAGGCCAGTTCATACTCACATACATTTTTGCGATATATGCGACCATGAACTGGCCTTAAAAGGCCAGTTCATACTCACATACATTTTTGCGATATATGCGACCATGAACTGGCCTTAAAAGGCCAGTTCATACTCACATACATTTTTGCGATATATGCGACCATGAACTGGCCTTAAAAGGCCAGTTCATACTCACATACATTTTTGCGATATATGCGACCATGAACTGGCCTTAAAAGGCCAGTTCATACTCACATACATTTTTGCGATATATGCGACCATGAACTGGCCTTAAAAGGCCAGTTCATACTCACATACATTTTTGCGATATATGCGACCATGAACTGGCCTTAAAAGGCCAGTTCATACTCACATACATTTTTGCGATATATGCGACCATGAACTGGCCTTAAAAGGCCAGTTCATACTCACATACATTTTTGCGATATATGCGACCATGAACTGGCCTTAAAAGGCCAGTTCATACTCACATACATTTTTGCGATATATGCGACCATGAACTGGCCTTAAAAGGCCAGTTCATACTCACATACATTTTTGCGATATATGCGACCATGAACTGGCCTTAAAAGGCCAGTTCATACTCACATACATTTTTGCGATATATGCGACCATGAACTGGCCTTAAAAGGCCAGTTCATACTCACATACATTTTTGCGATATATGCGACCATGAACTGGCCTTAAAAGGCCAGTTCATACTCACATACATTTTTGCGATATATGCGACCATGAACTGGCCTTAAAAGGCCAGTTCATACTCACATACATTTTTGCGATATATGCGACCATGAACTGGCCTTAAAAGGCCAGTTCATACTCACATACATTTTTGCGATATATGCGACCATGAACTGGCCTTAAAAGGCCAGTTCATACTCACATACATTTTTGCGATATATGCGACCATGAACTGGCCTTAAAAGGCCAGTTCATACTCACATACATTTTTGCGATATATGCGACCATGAACTGGCCTTAAAAGGCCAGTTCATACTCACATACATTTTTGCGATATATGCGACCATGAACTGGCCTTAAAACCCCTAAAAAGACAATCTGTGAGTATCGGAAATGAACAGAAAATCTTCATGAAATGTTTTGAACAGAATGTCAAAAGGGAAGATGCTAGGAAGTTTGTACACTTTATCAATCGGATATGATTGTCGATACTTTATTAAAACTTAAAGTTAATATAAAAAACGTCGGGTCATGTTCTAACATCCGTGGTAAAATTAAAATTGTAAAAAAAAAACTTGCAACTCAAAAGCTTACCGGATCAAATCGGCTCAAAATTTTACACGTTGTTGTTCCGAGTTGTTGCGGTATTATTTATAACTTTTGAATTTTAAACCCAAATTGATGAGTTGACAAAATCGGTTTTCCAATCATAGTTTCTAAATGCATACTTGCTACCTACGTTTTTATAACTACAACAAAATTGATTGAGTTTTATTTTGACTATACAATGTACAATCTAACTATAGATATTACGAGGCCCAAAACAACCAAAACATTTGTAATTTCCTATTGTTGAATTTTAAAGTTTTTTTTTCTTCGAAAAATTGATTGTCAATAGATTTTTGTCATTATTTTCAATCTACAACAGGAATCAACTTTAATTGTCGCCCTTGGCTTTTTTTTATTCATATGCAATAAAAAAAATGAGCCACGGTATTACCCACAGCTGACTGGAAGTTTATACTCGCGTTACCATACTCACAATTGCTTTAATAAATTTTTTATTGGCGGAGAAAGTACCTCACACAAATGAAAACAAATGACAAATAGTTTAAAAGTCACGCAAATAAATATAAAATAGTCGGAACCACCGTTTCAGCTGTCCATGGCTATGTTTTTATATAGAAAATTGAAGTGTCACTTTTTATCTGCTTCAATCATGAATCCTACCACACACACATGTCTGTGTGTAATAATAATAATCACGCTCGATCGACCATTTGAGGTAATTCTTAATTGCAATAATAAATTTTTATGTTGATCTTATTAAAGAACGACAACAGCAAAATATACTCTATAACCACCTCTACTTCTAATGTTGTTGCTGCTGCTATTATTTCTATTCTTTCAACATTCTTTTTAATATGAAAAGGTCATCACATCATTGACACAAAATATGGTTATGCTATAATTGCAAAACTAGTTTCCTCCTCAAATAAATATTATACAAAAAAATACACACGGTCTGCGGCTATACAACACAAAATTGTTTAATAAGAAAAAAAAACTTTTTTTTTATGAATATGTATACGTTCATTATCAAACTTATTGATAATTCGGAATTTGAGAATTAAATACATTCCATTCACACCGAAGTTATGGTTTTTATCACAGAATTCCAATACATTGGAAAAGAGAAGAATATTGTGTGTAGACTCTACACTACGCTGTAGAGAGTCGGATTTATTCTTGATGATCGATATTATACGTGCATGACGAGATTTATTTTACATAGATGGAATATAAGAAAATAATATAAAAAAAGAAACAAAAAAGAAGTGGTGTGAGACGTGCTAGCATAATTTCTGATGATTTTGGTCAAAGAGAAATAATAATAAAAATTGAGAAAGAGCATTTTGGAACCAATAACACAAAAACGTATACGAACATTTGAAAATTGAGAAGCAAAGCGTACCAAAGTGATATCGAAATATAAACACAATGTCGTAGATCAAATGGGAACTCTTAAATGCAAATAAATTGTTGTAAAAATAAATTTGAAAACGTTCACATAAAAGAACTTCATTTTCTGTGTGGTAAAGTAGAAACGTCAAGGTTCCATGTCTTTTCAAATTATCATTCACATGCGCTGTTCGACCATACTAGATTCTATGAACATTGTACACGCAGTGAGGTTTTTATATTCATCTGAGCTAATATTTGCATTTCTATATTTCAAATCCTAATTGCGCTACAAGTTGGAAGGAAATTGATTACGTTTTTTTCCCTCTTCTCTCTGTCTGATATTGATTGATTTTGTCGGAACAAAAATGATTGTATTACAATTCAATTAGTGTGAATCGTGGTGTAAAAAAGAAACTTTTTTTAACGTCACTTATTCCATCGTATAAACGTGATTCTATGAACTTCTATGTAATTATGAAAAAAAGTAATTTTTACGAAAGTTTTTAATTAATTTAAGCAACTAAAATTAGACTGATACCAGACATTTTATTGAAATAGTGTCAAACAAGCAAAACGAATTTTTCGTAGCACAAAAAAAAAGAAACTTTTTTGACCTTGAATTATTATTTTTCTTTGCTGGAAATTGCTTCGTATTATATTGGTTGCAAAAATTTTCTCAGTACATGCACACAGTCTATAATAAGTTATTCGATTTACAGTATTTAATATGATGAAACTGATGTACAAAGATTGTATCGGTTATATGTTTGACCCTTGAGGAAATCGAAAATTTTTGGCTGCTTATGTAAGCGAAATGAATTTTTCACAGTACCATTCCTCTCCTCAACGGAAACTTAGAATGTTTTTGTTCCGAAAATAATAAATAAATTTTCGGAACAAAAACATTCTTGTGTGCGGCGTGCTTAACCCTATTTTCTCTACTCAAAAGGCTATGAAAAAATGGCTGATGACGATTCGGGGCAGAAAATTTCTACTGTCCATTTCCATTTTCTTGTCATTTTGTTTTTGTTTTTAAAAATGGTTTTATGACGAATCGAAGGTTTATTTCGTGGAGAAAAACTGTTAATCACACTACGGAGACATACAAATGTTGCGTTCACCTCGAAGAAAAAGAGGAAACTCCAACTGGAGCGATTCGCGGCACTCCCATCCGTAAACAACGAACTATTAAACCCATGATAAAAGTAGTAAAGTTTTCTCAGCTGCCTTGTGGCCCGAAAACATCCTCGAAATGAAATTTCCAACATTTTTCCCCAGGTTAGCAATAGTTAATTATCGCACACGATGTTTGTACATTGGCATACGATCTGAATGTATTGGCTAATGCGATAAAGCTAATGCGATAAAACACCTTACCCCGCGCAAGTAATCATATAAATCATATACGCACATGTCTCGTATGGTACTATAAGAGGGAAGAAAAAAGAAAATTCCAATAAGAGCGACGTGTTACGCACAAAGATGAGAGAGGTGCTCCAGAGGTGAGCACAACGTCTTTCATATGATCAAAGTGTGTTTATGATTGACCGTTTTTCTCCACGAAACCAAAACGTCAATTTGTTAGACAATTTTCCAAAGGTGACAGTTGAATCAAAGGTGACAGTTAGGAGTAGAAAATTTGTACTTTCTCACCTGTGAAAAAGAGAGAGAGGAAAGTAGATATTTTCTCTCCCGAACTGTCATCTGACAAAGCGTCAACAAATCTTCATTTTCTGATGGCCATTCGAATGAAGCTCATTCCAATTTTATTATTTTAAGAAGCAGTGGGTCAGGCATATCTTTAGTAATCTCTAATAATTCTTCCCTTCTTCAATAACAGCAATATTTCTCTCACCAAACACACTGTAAGCTGACACTTCTAGCATATCTGAAATCAAATGGCCAAATGGCTAATACGACTCGCTCCCAAAAAATCAAAATATGTTTTGTTGAGAATGGGTTGTTCTAAAGTTACCCCGACCAGAAACTTAGTAAAGAAGTCCTATGCAAATTGCAAAAGTTCTATAAATCTGAATTGAAACTTGCCAGAAGCGTAACTTTTCTTAAAAGCGACACTGCTAAAATTTTCTTAGAGCTTCGCAAATTATGCATTCGTCTTTGTTCAGTTTAATTATGTAAAATAGATTTTCTACATGCTGCTGTTACGCTGCTTCAGTTAACTATTTCAAATTAACACACATAATTCGCCTTTACCACATATGTATACCACACCCAGCAATAATAAATAAGTTTAAATTTCAGCTTGGAATTTACATTCACATTTTCAGTTATGGTCATTCGAAAAAATTAATTAATTAAATAAATATTATACCAACTGCCAACTGCCACAAACGATCCACTCAAACAATAATCCAAATCATACAACTATATAGTTTGATTTAATGAAGCCGAACCAGTTGATTTGAATTGACATAAATTATCCTCCTATAAATTGGAGCATAAAACTCAAATTTGCTCATCATCATATCATAAATAATCCTCTGAAAATCGATAAACCACCAAACATCATACCGAAAAGATATACATATACACACGTATATCGAACTAATGGTTCCATGTTCCTGCCGCCTACAACTAACTAATGTTCTTGCTCACAATTTTTTTTATACATTTCATTTTGCTCGATACCACCACACGACAGCTTCATGCATATAACATCCATCTATATTCAGTAAAATAGTTACAGCTTCATACATTTTCTATATGTAGTACAGTGTGGTGCGTTTTTTTTTTCTTTCCTATAATAGTTACTTATACCTGGGTGGGTTGGGTATCGATATATTTTTTTTCTGTTGTATACAATCATGTACCCATGGAAAAACGTTAACGACGACGCGATATAACATTTAAGATATAACTATAATAAAAAATAATTGACGAGTCCTTGAATAAAGAATTTTTTTTTTGTGTTTGTTACGGAGAGATGTTAGGCAAGGGTACCATTCTATCACCATGGGATTTCGGTACAAAAAAAAGAATAAAATAAAATTCATTAATGTATTTGTGTAAAAGGAGATATTTTGTAATATAGTCAATAAGTAAAGTGACCTTTTTGATATACAATTGGAAATTTTAAATATTTTAGAGGGAAGTTTTCCTGTTCTTTTTTTATTATTTTTCTTGTATGCTTTGTTTAAAATCCCTTTAGTGACATCATGAATATTTAGACCGAGACGTATCCTCTGAAGATTTATTTCAAATAGAGTTGATAAACATCTGTAGTACTGTAATACCGTAGTATTCATTCTAGTCTCGTTTCGGTAATACTTACAATCCTACTTTCATTATCATTTCATATTTGAAATCCATTTTCCGTTCCTAGTGGCAGATCCAAGCCGATCCAAGACTAAGAACTCTTGAACGATCTGAATGAACCATCAAAGGATTTTGTAAAGAATGATTTCATCGTTTATCAATTGTGACAGTTGGGATCAAATGCCGGTCTATTTCATCTGTCAAAGTGACGTTTTAAACGTCAAACCAAAAATTTTTAGCCAAATAATTACAAAATCGTTAATTTTTCTATACGTCTCTTCCACTGATAGAATTGAGGAAAAATAGGCGACTCCTTAACTATTTGGCAGAAAAATGTTGGTTTGACGTTTGAAACGTCACTTTGACAGATGGAATAGACCGAATTTTGATCCCAACTGTCACTTGTCTTCTCTAGCCGACTAGCATTTTCAGGTTTAGTCAGAATGAATTCAACGAAAAACATTCTACTTTCAACAACTTCGATATAATCCTTATATATGGGATTCTATATCGCGTTACAATACTCCAATACTTCCTGTCGGCTTCTCATCAAGAACTTGTATCCACACCTGAAGATGAGTCCAAACATTTGTTAGATTGTAGTTTTATAGATTTATTTAAGTTTGATATATTGACCACTCATCCTTTGCAACCAATTTTGATTTTGACAGAATTTCTTAAGAATATTGCATCTCTTACCCTACTTTACTTATTGAATAAAACTTCTTTGACTGTGTTCTCAACAGAATCTACTACTTCGCAGGTTTTTATATTTTTATTGCTAAATCCATAAAAAGAACTGTTGATTTCTGTCATCATTCTCAATGAGAGATAACCGAACTGCTGTTTAAAAAGGTTACGCATATCCGTCACCATCTATCCTTTCTTTCGGATATCACATTTTTTCGAGTTACATTTCAATTTTACTAGAAAATAGTGTCTGGGGTCAAGACGCATAAAGATTGAACCATTATTTTTATGCTACAAAAATTTCAGTGGAACGTTGAAAAGTGCTCTACGACGAACCTATTTATTTGTAACAATAACAAACCATTATATCGAAATTATTGTTTGAATGCCAATGGTATCATTTTACTGTTTAGATGCTGAAACAAATCATTTATGAATGTTCAATAAACATTACCATCTAATTATTATCACATGAAGACTGTATGAGTAAGGAGGTGCTGAAGGCTATATCAATTGATATTCAAACGCAAAATCTATTTTTTCGTTGAATTATAAGATAGATCTCATGTTTGTATTAAAAAATAATAATTTTAAAACGTATCGTTGCTAGTGTGTGCATACCTTTCAATTAATGCCAGCGTGCTTCTCGAAGCAAACATTTTCCTTCTTGATTCATCAACGAAGGCACTGGTATCAGAGTGTAAAAGAGAGAAAAATATGAGGTAAAATGTAAAATGTCTTGGGTAGGAAAGGTAGGATCCATATGAGAGATTAGAGGTTGTCGCGAACATTTTGGTTTAACCGAAGTTGTAATGTGTTTGATTGAGCATCATCCACCATGGTGCACCATAATCCATATGGAAGCAAAATTCCTTTCCGAGGTAACAAAAGGTGCTAATTTCAAAACTTGGATTTGACTTTTCTTGTGACTTTTTATGGTCGGGTATCTCAATTGGAACGACTTTGATTTTACACAGTATACTGTGTACACAGAAGAATGACATGTATGACGTCACCGGTCCCCCATACACGATGAATTCTGTGTAGAAGTATCTGAGTCCAAGTTAGGGCGGCGATACAATTAGCACCAGATAAAAATGGGTTGTGATGAAAGCTCATGGTTTGACCGTCGAAAATGATCGCCAGCACCAATGTCAACATTTTCTTTTTGATTTTTCACTTCAATGGTCTATTGAAATTGAGATATAGACTCAATAAACCAATTTATTCAACGTATACTACATGCCACAAACATAAATAGTTTCACAAATTCTGTATTTACTGACCGTCATAGACCTGAAACGTCATTCTTCTTCTTCTTCTTAAAATGGCGAAAATCACAACCCATCCTATGAGATTTGCTAACTAGTAGGTGTGGTTCGGATCTCACGTAAAGCATGTGTTCCACACTCACCACCCAGCACTTGCCCGCGCCGCGGGGTGTTTCATAGCTAAGTACTCCTTTACGGGAGACCTACATTCTGAAATGGATAGTAAAAGACTACAAATTAACGCAGTTGTTATTGGATGGACCTTTTAGGTTTTTTTCCTTTTACAATATCTAATGTAGACATAGACGAAGGATTTTCCATTTTCGAAAATGTAACGGGAACACCAAATGCTCAAACGCATTGGATTGTCCTTTTTACAAAATCTAGCCTAGACGTCAGTCAATTGAATCATTTTTCCTTATACAAGTACTCCCTCACAAACAACGTCACAGTTACCGTGGTTTATGTAGGTGGGCAGTTTTAGTTGCTTTTCGCATCCCGTTGTATAGGTATCGATTATTATCGTTAATAAATACTAATTATTCGTGTGATTCAGAAGCAAAATTTTATTTTAATTTTCATTTTACCATTGCTGGAGTTTCTTTTTTTAACTGTTGTGTTGATTAAATATTTTAATAACATGATTGATTTTCCAATTCAATGCAAATTTTATTAGAATTGTACATGAAAAAACGTAATGCTTCTGTCATTTGGATTGCGTTATACAGAGAACATGATACACAGTTTGTTCAACAGAGGTTATATTCTTATTACTTTTTAGTATAGTTCAACCAGAAATTATTTTCAACTAAAAAAAAACACTTAGGAAGGTTTCATGCATGCCCAACTATTCAATTTCCATTCTTTTTTTAAATCGATTTTTAACGAACATGTTCGCACATTTTTTACTTCTTGTTTGGAATGTTAAAAATTGCTGGTCTCTGGTACTGTTCGTTGTAAAATATTAACCTTTTTTGACGACAAAGTTTTTCATGCTCAAACAACAAGAAACTATATTACCTACCTGCAACTACCCACAAAATTCAATTCTTTTACCATTTCATTGTTAAATTATTCCTTTCCTGTTTATCCATTGCAATAATTCTGAAAAATATTTCTCATTGTTGGAAAATTTGAAGAAAGACCAAAGCATACACCAAACTGTACGTTCATTCCCTCTTTTAGTTCTATATACGAATAAATGTCGTCATGTTGCCACAAACAAAGAATCACTCATTCATGCCTCCCAGCCTTGCGTTAATTAATGTTTGACATTCTGCGGTATTTGATTTTATGCTGTTGTAATCAGCTGGATTGTTATCGTGTATAAAATGCATCGGAAAATAGACTAGCTCAGGCCCGGCGTGACCATACTGTTCGATAGGGCGATGCCCGATGCGCCTTTTCAATTTTTTCTCCAATTTCTATGTTGGCACCTTTTTATCATATTCTACGAGCTCTTTGCGCCTTTTGGTAACCAGTCCGGTCCTAGGCCATCTGGTCAAACTATCTGAAATCAATTGTTTTAGCTTTTGCAATTGATGACGTATACTGACGAACCGACGAACGAAACAACGTTACTGTAGTTTCTGAAACTTTTCATTACATTTTGTCCTTTGTATAGTTCATTACAACAACACAAATCATTACATCGAGACTATCGAAATGCATGGTGGAAAAATCTACAAACAAACAAGAATGTTGTGACAATTTACGGTTTTTATTGTGTTTCACATCTAATCAATTTTCCGAATGCCCTAAATACAAACAAAATTGTAGCAGATGCTTTACACACGCACAGTTTATATTTATCCGGAACAAAAGAGAAAGTATACCCAAGGATCGACAAACGTTAATTTATAATTGGATTGAATTTGTTACATAAGGGCTAGACTAGGCAATTGGTAAGTGTAATAAATGTCACTGCAAAAGACGCACATACATTTTATTGTCATTGCCTTGATGTTTATTTATCTTCCAATTTAATTTCACTGATTGAATAATGTGATCTAATATTTATGTTAGGGCTGCCTTCAGCAAAAGTTATTCAACTTTCTGAGTAAAAATGTATTTTTACCGTTTGTAGAATGAAAAATTGAAATTTTCTCTCTTTCGTTGCTACTTAATAGCGAAGTTATTCAGTTTTTTAGGTCGCAAAAAAATATTCTAGTGGCTTATTGACGCATTTATCCCGTAGCAAGACTATTAAACCTTTCACATGAATCTGCTTGTCGTTATCATTAGTTCAAGCAAACATCACAATCAGTAATTGGAAATGTTCACCCACGGCAAAGAATCTTCATAACATCCTCATCGAAAATCGATTTGCTTTCGAAACTATCTACTCGTTTGGCTGGACCTCAAACCGTTAATAGTTTTGGGCGAATTTCATGAAGAGAAGAGCCACATGAACTCCAATTTCTAATTAAATCCTTTATCGAATTGCAATGAGCATAACGAATTTATCTAGTCAATTTATATCCAACATTCAGTAGATTATGTTTGACATCCAATTGAAATATATTGCGCTGTGTCATCAAACACCGCATGAACCTGATTAGTTTGAAAAATACATCTCGCCACATTTGTGTTTTTTTTCTTCTTGTCAGAATAATAACTGCTACAGGGAGCATATTTTATGCGATTTGCAGAATATTGCGTCAAGTTATAACATTGAAAATATAATAAAAACAAAACAGAACATAACATAACAACCAAAACCTTAGGACCGCACCGTCACAACTCACACCAGTCTAATACATATCTAAATTAAATGTTTTGGCGTTTTGTACATGGTGAATATTAAATCATGTAACTAGAATCGTGGAAGTATTATGTACAAAAGGTTTATCGCGAAAATTTAATTAACAATGGTTTGTCAGTAAAGCAATAGGTATATACGCTGTGTAAACACATATTCATATGCCGACTGTAATTTTTTTTTTCGTGAATTAATACCACCGGTACGGAAAATACCATGCCCATCATACAATCGAAACTGATAATGTTGCTATCGTAAGGTACACTTTCGATTTTTTTTTCTATTTAAATATTATCATCAAACAAGTGGAAAACTATATTAAATTGAGTTGCGAGTTGCGACAGATCAAACGATAATAAACGATGTCTTTGGATAAGAACCCGGATAGTAAGAATAAATTTTCTCATTTAATAAAGGTGTGACTTTCGAACGAGGCGTTCACATGGTATATTAAAATGATAGGCGAATACGACAAACGTATAATTTGATATTCAAATAGTAGAAAATGAAGCATTACACATCAAGTGGAGTCCCTTTTTACGGTAACATAATCAGTTCGATGGAAACATTTTTTAAACCCACCAGCGGTTTACTAGTCAAATATAATGTAGTCTTTTTAGTATAGTTGATCAGGACCAACTTTAACTGAACGTTTACAACCATATAAACGTTTGGCTGTCTCCATAAAGTTTAATTTTTCATCCTTTTAGAAAAAATCTAAAAAATGATTTTAGGTTCCTTATCAACTACACCATTTTTGGGTTTTTGTGGTGCGCATTCATTTACTGATCTATTTGCGGTGCTAAAAACGTGCTGTAGTCATTCGTCTCTGGAAAAGTTTCTTTTTTCCGGTAGATGAAGCCATCCACTTAAGTTTTGGTCAAATCTCTAATTTAACATAAACACATAGAGTACAGTGGGTACACTTCACAGCTTGATTGTGTTTCATTTTCCTTCTATCATGCACTTCGGTCGTGTGTTATTCAAACTTTACGCTGGAGCTTCAGTCGAGATATGATAAGCTGAATAACATTCCATGTCGCGGCCATATTGTGGCTACACTAAGAATGACCATATCATATTTTGTTCTGCAGTTGGAACCACATTAATATTTTTAAGTTTTAAACTTTCTTTCTGTGGGTGTCGGATCTTTGTTCTTGTGGGACAAGCAACCAATCAAAACTTAATTAAAATCAGGCTAATTCACCAAACTGCATCCTATATTGTTGCCACATAAAAAATCTTATTAATTCCAAATTTATATTGTACGAACTAGGGAACCATATATCAAAATAAATCTAAATTACAGATACTTTAATCTGTAGCGCGTATAGCTTTGTATGAATCAAACGACTGCATAGCATACACATAACATACAACCGAGATTGTTAAATTGTAGAGAATCTCAATGTATGAAACGAAGTATTTACCTGGAGATTACCTATACGTGTGTATGCTATTGCTGTGTGATGAGGTATTGTATAGGGGGCGATAACCATTTTCTAAAAACCAGTTTGTTTTTGCCCTGCGGCAAGTGTTGTGATACAAAATAGGAATAATAATATTTTTTATGTTGAATTATACAGTACGTAGATGGACTATTATGTAGTCTTGACTTACTTTTTTTAGTTTGTTATTGCTTATGAGACTGAAGAGATAGCTCTTCTTTATACTTTGGAATTTCTTCTATTGTACGACTCTAAAAAAATGAAATGTAAATTTAACGCAGCTCCACTCTAATTTATTTTTCTTTTTACAAACTAGAAAATTCAGTTTGTACCTTAGTATGTTGGCTGTTTTTATCAACTAAAAGAAAGTGTCCGTTACCAGAAAGCTTAAATAAGCGGAGAGAATTGTTTTGGTGTATGTGCACGACTGGTTGATTTTTTTTGTCTTCCCTTTGGATAATTGAAAGTTTTCTTCAGTTTTTCCTCAATCACATACACAATTTAACCGTTTAAAAAATCTACTACTTACTTCCCTTGTTCTTCATTAAAACTTCATTACTTTCAAATCCGTTTTGCTATAGATAACTGATGCCAGACTTTGTCGCTTTCTTTAAACGTCAGCCACAGATTAGATTTTCATTTACTCTGGAATAATTTAATTAAAAAAGGTAAAAATTGATAAATTGTGAAGGACAAAAACCAACTCAGATCTGGATTAAAAGTTATTATCGTCCGCCAGACTAGTAAAATCTTTTTTCTTAAGAAACTGAGTGGAATTAAAACTGTGGAGTTTTCGGGACAGACCAATTGTATTTTCGGAAATACGAAATCTAATTTTTGTAATTAAATGGAAATATTGGAATCTTGAGTAGAAGTATGAGGAGATATTAGAATTTTGAGTGGAAATTGAATAATTAGGATTGTTGAGTTGACGTCTACTTGGCTGACCTTAAATCCGCTTCAATTTAATTTCCCAACGTTTTATTTGCATTTCGGTTTTGATTTTATTACTTTTGAAACCACGAAATTTTCGGAATTGATTGGAATTTTTTTGAACTAAACCGGAATTTTTGGAATTTACTGGAATTTTTGGAATCCAATCGAATAGTGGAATTGGAATTTTTGTTACAGATTTTTTGCCACTAGTGACCTCTTCGCCCTCTCAAAAATTTCCCAAAGATGAACAAAATCTACCCTTCATTTCCAGAAGTATTATGAAAGAAACAAAATTTGCTGTTAAACGTAAGCGTTTACATAACAATACAATAAGCAAAAAAAATTAAAATAATTAAAGCTGCGAAAAATAAACACCCACATCGCCTAACACACATGTTTTATGCATAAAATGACTGAAGTTCATACATCAGAACAATGTCGCATTTCATTTTATTCTCTACTTATTTTTTGCTCCGCCTAATCATATTGCGTGAAGGAAGAAAACTTATATTATATTGACAATATGAATAATATGTTTATTATATTAACAGAAAAATATACCGCACAATTTCACCAGCGATTTATCCGGTAGGCATTATTTTTATGTCGGATGGGTATTGTGACGGTTTATAAAAGCTAATTACTTCCTCATTGCTTCATTTTCAATTTCTTTTGTTTCAATACAATTTCGTTTGATTGAAGAAAACCAGCAACAAAATCTGATAAAACTTTTGTGTTATCGTTTACGTCTTGGGTTGGGTGTATGGTACATATATTATGTGTATACAAAACCATTTTTTAATATAACGTACAACAATTTAATGTTGATTGATTGCCGCTGCTGCTGAACGTCTTCCATTGAACAGAGAAAAATTGCCTTGACGAGTAATGCTGCTACTTTTAATGGAAATTGTGTAACAAAATGAAATGGTTCCCGATATGTCGAGCGAAAGAGAGAAATTGAAAGTTTGTTTCGATTAGATAATTTACTTTTTCTAATTATAACGAAAGGAATAATTGTAAAGATCATAAGATGCCACAATCATCCCAATTACAAATTTGAATAGTCACATTCTGTCTACTTCTTATACTTTAACACTAATCTATTCCATAAACGGTGGAGGGTGGAGTTCATAATGTCTTCAAACGAAAAGACTCACTATTACAACGACTTTCCATGAGCCAAACATGGCTTTCTCTTCTTCGTTGTGTAGCGAATGTCAATTATGAAAAGTGAAAAAAGTGTGCACAGCATAAAAACCAAACGTAATTACAAATTACATGGTTACCTACGTTACTCCATAGATATGAACCCTGTGTAACCGATACACCGAGCTGGGATACATCAAAACGGAGAGATAATATGAGTAAATTGAAATGTGATAAATGTTCCATTTTTTACTTGGATTCTCTCCCCCATTTTCCGTTAGTGATGTGATGGGTGACCTAGTGCTAGTGTGAGTTTAGTTTGATAATAAAACATGCTGCATTCACCTTCAGGATATCCGGATGTTAACATTACAAAAACTAATCAATAATTGACTATACTAAATGCCAATACACGAAATGGTTTTGAAAGTAAAATTTTGAAATCTATTAACGCTAAACGATAATTAAGGCTATGACCGTGACCCATGTGTTTTTTTTTCAAATGGCACACTGCCAAAATCTATGTAAAAGTTCCTAAACATTTTTCTTTATTCCTGACAATGATGTAAAGAATGCGGTGGCAATGTGTGTACGCTATACGATATTTTTATGGGGTTGAATTGGTAGTGACGTAGATATGCTTCTATCAGAATGTTAAAAGGACCTTCAAGGCAATTCTTGTTTGATACAGTATGATACCCTTGTATATAAGTCAAATAATATTTTAAAGGTTGCCATATATAATGTACATGCCATATACCGTTCTACATTGCAGTTGAAATTAGATTTTTGAATGGAGCGTGTAAATAATGACTCTACCGCACCAGTCACATAATGCTGTTAATATGCCCAATATTGTGAAGTGTCTCTCTTCTCCATTGTAATAAAATTAACGATTCATTCCTCTACTCATTCATTTCGTAATAAATTTGATTAGTCAATGAATTTTATTGTTTGGATCTCAATTGATGCAAGACGTGACACAGATTTGGAACGGTTTTCATTAATTTTTGTTGATTTGGTTTGACACATTTTTTTTTTGTTAAATTGAATGAAATTTCGTTTTAATTCTTATTAAAGTTGCAAATGCACTCTTATCTCATTAGTTATTTTGAAAAAAAAAATCGTTTCTGATGACAAGATTGATGATTGAATCAATATCTATTCATTCCGTTCAAATAACTGGACCATATGCTTGTTCAAAAGGAATATGTTCACTCGCATTCGAACCCGTAAATCTTCCAGTTTCAATGGAGTCGTCAATCGGTAATTTCTAAGTACATTCGCCAATATGGTTTTCATTGCTGCATAAGCGTATTTATATCCTAGAATCAATAAAAACAATGCATCCGTTTTTCGTTAGAAAAGCTTACCGAAACCAACCAACGCAATTTCGTGATCCCTCTGAGAACGGTATATATGCAAATCGATTAACTTTGGCGAAGTTTTCTGGCAGAAAGCGTGTGGGATTGAATTTATTTGCGTCCGGGCCCCAATATTTAAATTTCCGATGAATTCGATTGACTCCGATGACAATGCTTGCACCTGGCCGCACGTCATGACCACCCAGATTTATGGAGCCATATTTTACCATTTTCGACATCAACGACACTACAGGAAATAACCGTAAGGACTCCTTTATACACAATTCTAAGTATGTGAGTTGGGAAATGTGCTCCGATCGGACTGATGTGTCTTTTGACGGCAATATAGTTTTTATCTCTTCAAATACTCGTTCCTGATGTTCCGGATGCATTGCTAACAGTAGAATTGTGTATGCAACGGCTGCAGCTGATGTGTCAGTTCCCTGAATGCAAAAAAAAGCTTCGCTTTATCGAGACAAAAATTTGATGAAAATCTTACAGCGATTAAGGTAGTAATGGTTTCAGCCTTCACATCGTCCATGGTAAATTCATCATTGGTTTCAGCGATCCTCAACATGCGTTGAATGAATGTAAATTTTGGTGTTCCATTATCTAATATATTCTTCATTGCCTGAGATGTTGATACAATGAGTGATAATGTTACACGATAAGTTTTTCGAATCGCAAACCTTGACAACTATCATGTCAGTATCCTCAGCCACTTTCTTTGAAAGTTCGGACAGTCCAGATAATTTCCATATCTAAAATAATTGGTTGTTACTGTTCTTAGTCAATGTGGTTCGAAAATGTTGTATTCGTAATAGCTAAAACGTATTTACGTAATACTCCAATTAGTGTAAATATTGTAACGCCAAGTTTACTTTAAAAGAAACTAATGCCCCGAAATGAAATTATGGAACGAAAGTTAGGAACTGGAACAGTGTAACACATCAGTTATAATGTTTTTTTCCCGGAACTATGTAAGTGTGTGTAACCACATAATAGAGGTGCAAAATGGGGCTATGTCACTCATTTATCATATGGTGAACGTGGTAGTATGACATGACTAGCGATGAGTACTTAAATGGTTGCACCATGCTTACAGATGTAGTAACACCGAATGAATAAGAATACAACGGAATTTTTATCAGTGAAAAGAAACGACAGATTCTCACGATCACCTCACCATCGTCATTCAAAAAACAAATTTTTTATATGTTTCGCAAATGTCTCATATATTTACGACGACGGTTAAACGTTTTACCAAATATTTATTTAATCTAACCGAACAAACATCACAAAACGTAATCGAAATTCGATGCTTGATTTAATACATCGATAGAGATGCATTTTAGAAGAATATGTGAAAACCGATAGCTGATACATGCAGTGAATCGTATCATAAATGTGTCAATGCCATTGACAAACGATCAACGCAGAGAAGGTATTTTACCGTTGAGCCTAATGCGTTACTTACTGACCAGATGGCGAGTTAGACGTTATTGGCTTACAAAAAAAAATTGGACTCGGTACTCGTAACGTTTTAAAAATACGAACCCATTCTGGCCAATACCAAGGCAAAAATAATCGTTTTCCCACTAATGATTGGCCCCTGCAAAAGTACGAGTCGTAAATATGTGAACAGAATGTCGTGTCTGTTATGTGCGTTACATTCTTACAATTTCATATTCCGATGAAAAATTAATCTTTCCTCTGCTACTATGTCATCGAGGCCACAGATAGCATCAACAAATGCATTCAATGTGCAATCGCTTATGTACCGTCGTATGTCAAATGGTTCCTTGTTCGCCATCTGTTTGAGATCTCTTATCAAATCCCTAGAAAGTCGATCAAATATTGTCACATACGACAATACCGATTTCTCACTGAACGAAGGACTGACCAATCGTCTATGTCTTCTTGATTTTTCACCTGGGTTATGTAGGAAAACTTAAATACGATTAGGCGTAGATTATGGTTTATTGACCTCACTTTCAGATGTGAACATTCCATCAACGCCGGTTATGTCCCTAATGTATTGATACATTTCGTCACGCACGCAATTCGGACTGGTCAATAGTGTTTCGACATCTTTTACATTATCGACATAAATAAGAAATTTCGTTCCGAGCCACATTCCTATTGGTTCCTCAACATTTTCGAACGGTTTCAGAACGTAGTCCAAAACTTCCAGATTTTCTGTTCAACCTACTATTATCAGACGTTCAATGATTTTGCCAGTTTTGAATTTACCTTGTACGAGAAATCTCCAAGCGATGCCAACGAACGGAACATACGGAAAGACTCCTCGCATTTTCCATGACAATTTTAACAATATCCAATGTTTCCATGCCCAAACGGTTGAGACAACAACGATAACAGATAGAAGTAGGTTGGTCAATATCATTTCACAAAGAGTTTTGTAATATATTCCAATACGAAAGTAGTCAATTAGTGACGAATTTGAGAAGTATACCTTTCGACAGTTAAACAATTACTGCTTTCATTATTTATAAATAGTTTTATTTTTTTTTTAGAAATGAGCGTTTCATTATTCAACAATAATTTTTATTGTTTTTCATAATTGCGGATAAACTAAATGACAATAATTTCTTGGCGTTAAAGGTGCTTTCGATTATAGGTCAGAGTTGATTCATTACCTTAATTTATTTATGGCAATCACTTTTCCGGTTAAACTTTCCATATAAACGTGCGACCTGCGTTCACATCCTAGTCATCTAGCCACATCCAGTAAAACCGTTTTTTGTTACTAAAAGTTATGCCACACGGATACACTGGTCAAATTTCACTGAAGGCAGGATCTGCAATTTCTGGTGTAGTGCATTTGTCGGCCTACTCAGTTACACATGTGCTTGTGCCTCGGCTTGTGCTTATACTCGTTTATACTGGTGAAATAGTTACACGCGCGTGATAATGAGCTGAAAACCAGCTGAACTAAATTAATGCCTATAATTCACTGACGCCCACGTTATCTGTTTGAAAATTTGCAGTTATTGGTCAATTTTTCAACTTGACAGAATCGTGATCCAGAAAATAGACACTGCAGTGAAAGTGAGATTATCTGATTTACGAGCTGCCAGTTCGAAACTAAACTGGCAATAACGATTTCTTAACATACTCGATTCGAAATGTTTTCTGAAAAGAAAATCTGGCGCTGGGTAAATTTCACTGGAGTGCAGATTCCACACTTTTGTTTGTATGAGTAGACCAGCTGCTGCAAATATATGCCTTAACCTCTCTCGCATCCACTGTAGCTTTATGTCTCACTTTAAAGTTTTTTTAAACTTCTGTCCGTTTGCCTTTGTTGAGATGGTGTGACAAATTCAACTGAATCACTCACGGAGTGAAAAATTTAACTTCGTCTCGAGCTTTACGTAATATACTTTTTTGATGTTTAGTAAATGCCATATTAGAGCAAATGTAATTGCTAGACGTATGGGATTATCTGATAAGTTCGCGCCTTAAGACAAACAGAGGGCTTTGTACCCTTTCCAGTATAAATTAAATATTGAATGGTCAATACTTATCTTGAAGCAATGAAAATGGATCGGAATCCTTCCCCTAAACATCGTATGTACTTTGTGCATGGCCCCGTTACGGTTGACGTATACCAACCAATTTTGTGTTTTACTCTTCAACATTTGAATGAGCGAATTCACTGTGAAAGCAGTTGAATTTCGATTGCACTTCAAGCTTCAAGTGCTTCAAATCCCTCCGGATTTTATCTGATAAAATTTGCGAATTTGTTCTATATTTCAAGTTTTCATAAAATTTGATGCATGAAGATTAAAAACTAAATAGAGTGGAGCATAGATTCAAGGATTAACGTTACATTTTTAATACTTTTTAAAACTTTTATCAGACTGAAGAGTTAATTTATCGTATTTATTCCGTTCGAACAAGTATACTTTAACCAAACACTAAACTACCCATCAAGACGAATAAAGTGCGTTTGAAAGCTGCACCTTTATAAATGGGTACTGGATGGGGTACAGTAAATGTTTGCTAATACTTATGATTTCAGAAAAAAAAAAAACAGAATAATTAACTGGAGAGGCATGGTAAAACACCTGTTGTTCGGTGTACGCGGTGTGTATTGTGTACCATTTAACGAATAAATTGTGTTTTTACAGCTGGTGGCTACGAGCTCGCAAGAAAATTAACCTTTTTTTTAATGCAAAGGGAAAGTAGCACAGACCAAACAGTTGCCAATTTATCAGCATTATTTATCGATGAAATTCTTATAATAAAAAATATATTTTGCTAATACAACATCGCAAATTGTAACCAATCGTAAGATAACCACCGACAGTAGCAAAGCAGGAATGTGACAATATTTGGTTGATAATTTTAAGGGCAGGCGAAATTCACTTGGCTGGCGAAACAAACTAACCGTTAGATTACATCTGTCTGTTCTGTTTGTAACGTAGCGCTGAACGAATAAACTGTTTCGCATTTTTTATGTATCAGATTACCATGTGAGAATCTAAGTAAAAGTGTTTATTTTTTGTGTAGTGAATTCAAATGCCATGCATTATGCATACAACACACACAGTGTGTTTTTTTTATCACATTTCATCCTTTCTAAATTATCGCACAATCAACAGTGTTGATGCTCTAATGAAACATGTTGTCTATTCCCATATCTACAACTTTCTTTATTCGAACGGATTACCTTACACAAATTTTTAGAAGAAATAATTTTATTCAATTCATTACCTCACCAATCACCATGACAAAATAGTTAGAATGAAATGAATCCGGTTTTATTTTTCATTTTTTTTTTAAATATTTCTTTTTATTACATGGTTGGATAGGTTCAGGTTTAATGTGTTATTGAATTGAATACCGCTACATACAACAGACTGGAGATAATGGTATTTACTTTCGATCAAAATCATCTTTAATAGTCTTATTAGAGCACAGCACGCAAAGCGACAAAAGAAATTTTTTTAAGGGTCCGACGAAAATGTTTGAGATCGAGTTAAACCACTTCAACTTCTACTGGACAACAAGACTTCGTGTAATCGGTAAAAAAAAATTAGGTCCTAAAAGTGTCCATGGTCCAAACTTTGTCACTAAACAATCATAGATTCTGGAGTTAAAATAATTAAGGCAGCGTAAAAGCGCCTATGCGTACAGATTCAAGTTCTTTCCTTTCCACTTTTTTAAATTATTCACAAAAGTTGTTATTCTAATGAGTTAACACGAACAGTGATACGTTCTTGAGGACATCTAGTTCAAAGAAATGAACATTGATTGCAATGAACCTTAAGATTATTTCGAGTATCGCTTTGTCCCTTTGCTACATAGCGTCATTACCCATTAATAAACGTTAGCTCAATTTTATTACACTCAAATAATTGTCCTCGAAAGAAACCATACTTTCAATTACAACTGCTCTCAACATCTGGCAAGTGGTGGCTTAATATAATCGCAAATATTATATTCATTAATCGTCTCGGAAATGGTTGAGGTCGATTAATTCGTGCGAAATAAACAGATTTCCAACATTTCCGTAGCGTAACGTTTCACGACAAATTTACAACCAAAATCATTTGAAGAGTCTTTGGTGTTACCGCTGCAACAAACAACCAAATGCCCGTTTACCTATTAAGGGTTAACAGGTTTATTACAAATCCCATCTGTTGACATTTGAATCTAGTACGGCCAGACAGATCGGTCATTGTGGCTACAGTGTCTTGTCACCGAAGCGGGTGTATAATTTAAGTGTATTCGTAGTTTTTCGTTGTGTAATTTTTGTGACTTGAAAACGTGTTTTGTTTTTGTAAAAAATAATTTTGTCAGCATGACTTCGACATTGTATAAAATGTTTCAAAGACTTCAACTCGAATCATATGTCAGCCAGACTCGAAGGTATTTAGTGACAATTCAAAGTTTGAATTTGATAAAAGCAATTACAAAATCTAAGCACAGTCTATGGACCGTAAAAGTTCTTTCACTCGCCTACATGCATAATACACAATAAGTGCGTGATGCTTTGTTTTTATTTAAAATTTGAAGAAAAAAAAAACGTAACGTCGTCGGCAACAGTGCATTGTCTATGTTTTCCCTCAATACAACATTGAGTTCTTGGAATAATAAAACATATGGAATTAAGCTAAAGAGTTCTTATGACATAATAGTTTTGATTGTTTAATGACTGTACAATGATTACGTTTGAAATTCGGAAATTGAACAATAAGACACCTGCATTTGAAACCAATGCATAAATAATTACAATGAGAACATACAATAACAAAAGATACAACAAAGCCATGAGCTGTATGTATTCGTCATCACATTACATATATGTTATGCTCAGTATATTCTTACGAATTATATTGAAACAGAAAATAAATGCTGGCTCTTGAGAACTTCGTAATTTGAGACGAGTTTTTCGTGAAGAGCTGTTAATGTTTTTTTTTTCTCCTCTCGTTTCTGTTAAAGAAACATCAGAAGACAGGATGCATTGTATTTTATTACAATTTGAAATGTGAAAACTAATTTATTGAATCCCTCCACTACATGTTGTTAAATAGACTTTTCTTCGAAATCTAATTTCTAAAATATTTTTTTTACAAATTTCGTTTAGTTCGTTGTTTCATCATTTAATCGGCTTACATTTTTTTTAACGTTAAGATTTTTATTTCAGTTAGATTGAATTTGTAGTTAAGCTGACCTTAACCACAAATAATCCATTTATAAAATGCTTAAAGGGAAGTGAGCTTTGAAGAACATCAAAATGATTTGATTATGGTACCGAACGGTGATTATTGCTGTCATTACTTAAATTTGTGTGAATATTTTAAGAGGTTCCGAGCCTACGCTGAAATTGTAGCCTACATTTCTGCGTTTCGAAATTTTTGATCGCTGATATCTTTTTACGAGAGCCCTTTTTGAAAAATGTACGACCACATTTTTGAGTAAAAATATGTCAGCTTTGAATAAAAAATAAAATTGTCTGTGAAAGTTTCCTGTGCTTTGAGAAAACTGTACCGATGCCCCAAATTTGCATCAAAGGTACACTACGCTACACATAGCGAAGCGAAGGAGACTTAATCCAAGTGTTTCGGTTGTTCTTCTGTCAAAGTTGACAGTATAACAGAAGAATATTTTGATTTAAGATCGCTTTCGCGTCTCTATGTGTAACTAGAGTAAGTTTTTGTCAGGTGATTAACCTTCTGTATTACTCAATACTCACACAATCATACTGGTTATACGACTCTACCAAGCTCGTGCGAGTGACTATTAACTCGTACGATAACGTATTAGGTTATGTGTAATGTGTGGGCCAGCTTGTAAAACTGCTGAAGCGAATTTAGACAATATCTCGGTTGACTTTAATTGAACTTTATCAGAAACATTCCAACGGACAAATAAATTGGGCATCAATTTACTATAAAATAGAAACATGTAGTCATACCTGAGTCAGACTATTGACCTCAAAGATGGACTAAGGTAAGGACTCCAAGGTGGATTTTCACAGAATTGATAGTCATCGCGTCTGAAGATAAATCTTGAAAAGAATATTATGATCAAATAGAGTTATGTTTGTTGTTAATGGAGTCTTAGTTTTGATCTTACATGAGGGTCTCTTAACTACACTGTCCAGATTTTTTTCGCAACGTTATTTCCAGTTATAGGCTTCTCTCAAACAAAGCACAACTTTTTTCTTCGCATGCGGAAGAGCTCCAGAACTCTCAGCAATATGTTTACCCCTTTGAACACGTATCGGAATACTTGTAAAAATATCTGTCGTTAATGTGGTTTACTTTCTTTAGAATGAAAAAAAACCTTTGTTGAATAATCCGTTGAAGAGTTCTTTATGTACATTTCCATCAAGTCTGGCAATAGGTGCATACCATCTGCCTGTACATTTTTTTAAATATTTTGCGCACACAAGAAACACCTGACGTTCAACTAAAAAAAACACACAGGTGATAGTTTTGTCAAAAGATGCCATGCGAGGACTGCGAAACTCTTTGTTATCTTTGTTATTGTGTATGCAAATTGTTAAAGAATGTACACTGTACATTGTACAGCTTGTTATTTTCAGTTTTTTTTTCCTCTCTGAACGGACGCAAAGCGTTTCAAGTATTTTTTATTCAAAATATAATTTTAATTTAATTTTAAATCGATTAACTGTATGTCGAAATTGCCGAAAGTCTTGATGGTTGTATGAGACATACTTCTGAACAATAGTTGTGAGTATGACAAACCAAAAAATCTTCAGTATAAATAAGACTGACATGGGTAAGATATGTCATATTGATACGTCATCATTAAACATACAACATTATCATAATTGAAATCACACCAACTCGCAGTTTTGTTATTGTTCCCTGTGTGTACGTACAAGGGTACGAGCACTGCAGTTTCGTAAGACGAAGCTGAGCACCAAAGACCACAGACAAATTGAATCTATTTGCAATTATCAGATCAACCAAATTCCAATAAAATGAAAATTGCTTAGAGTAAAAACGGAGGCCCATTTAATATCAATCTATCACACATAATGTTTGCTCTCGACATTGAAAACGCAAAAAAAAACTTTTTTCCTCTCAAATTTGGTCGCATACACAAAATGACGAAACGAAACGACAAAAATAAAAATTTTCTTTTTTGCATCAAGTTCAACAATTTAAAAATGAAACGACCGGAATATTAATAAATATGTTAAATAATGCTAATTGTCGGTTAATGACCCATCTGCACACAATTCACAATGGAACAAAAATTTAACGAAATAAAAAAAATGGTTTTAGTTCATCATCCAACGAATGTGTGCTTTTTCACAGAATGGAAATTCAAAAACAAACAAAACTAACGTCAGTTTTATGATAAATTTTGCCTGAATTGGTAGCGGAAGTGTTAAATGAATTTGCGTGTCTGGTACATCGAGATAGTGTTAGATTATTAAACGTCGCCCTTTCCTTCATACCCATGTATGTATAGTATATAATATGTCTAACAGGCTATCCAAGCACAGCGTTATGTGATACTTATAGAAAACACATTTTTCGTATATTCACATCATATTTTTGACAATACATTTGCAAATTTGAGACAGATGTTACGCTATGGTGGTTTGTGCAATGAAAACGACGTTCCTTTCAATATTAATTTTTATGATGCAAGCAAATGTGTATTTCTTCGTCGACATCACATCTTTTTTTGTCACACAGTAGTTTTTAAAGTCAAGGCAGCCACAATTTATTCACATAACTTAAACATGAAAGAGATCATTTTGTGGATAATTGCATTCGCACTTTTTATTATGTTAATGTCAATAAATGGGGACAACAATATGAATAAATTTTTGCTTTATTTATTTGCAGAAGCGATGGTTCAGAGTCTCCGATACTAGCAGAAACAGATGCTGATGGACACAACGATAAACCTAGAATAAAATACGGAGAATTAGTGATATTAGGGTAAGTATCAACTCCACATTTACAATAAAAAAGCGGGGAAAAACAACGTCTCATTTAAGACTGTTTGTAAATTGAATATTGTGTCTCAAGAACGACGCTACACTAACTCATGGTAATTATGCCATTGATGCCGATATCTCGCTAAAAAGATCCACAACTTTCTCTTAGGTTGAATGGAGTCAAATGTGACAATTTTCTGATATAATAACTTCAGAGTCCCGAATTAAGATTAACAAATTTTTTTGATTTTCGTCCGTCCGCACCATTAGATGTAGTAGAACCCACAGGTGTCAGCGGAGGTAAAACATTAAAAATAAAATTACGATTTTCGGATAGTCATACAACCGTGGATGCTTGTGGTACAGAGCTAATTAATAGGTATAGTAGCAGAGGGACATAACTTACTTTTTCAAACCATCTACGTAAAAGTTTACAGCGGTGCAAAGTTACTTTCAGTCTCAGCTTCCCAACGACACCTTATTTGCTACATAACCCACATTAACAGTGCTGACATTTTGAATGCCCAGGTGGGGAAGTTTTAACTAGTTTGTCATAGATGAACGGTGTACATTCGAGCTTTTAAGATATCACCGTTAATGTGAGTTATAGCAAATGTGCAGCCGTTGGTAAGGTGAGACTAACATCAATACAATCAGATTGAATCAGATTAGAGAGCATTCCAATCAGTCCATTCAACCGTGAATGCTCTGGACGGTATGATTTTTTGACATTTCGAATGAACTTCCATTTGGTTTGTCTAGTATGAATAGAAAACAATGTTTTTTTGAAGAAGAAAACGAACCATTTCGATTATGCATCACGACATTCCTAGATAAAAATATGCAAAACATTCACCACAAAAAGGACGAATTCGCAATAATAATGCGCAACTGTCAATACATTTTTACCCAATTCAAGTAAAGGTGGAATTCTATACGGGACTGGTCTTAGTTCTGACTCATTTAAGCAATTTCCTATTCATCCTCAAAAAAAAAAGTCGATAGTCTACCGAACGATGCTACTGTATACTAAATTATGCATCGCATTGACGAACTATTTCGAGAATATCCCAGTTGATGAAACTATTTCTGAACGCTCATCAATAGTTATGGTAAACAATATTCACGACAGAGGTTTCACAACAACGATTTTACATATTTTATGATAGAGGGGCAAATGTCGCAGATGGGTTAAAACTGTTTTCAGATACATTTTAGCTACATTTTTGTGAGAAAATCACCATCACGAAAAATTCAATTATCGATACAGTTGTTTGGATGTCATATGTGGATTTGCGAGTAATAATTCCTATTTTCTCTGTGACTTACTCAAAATAACTAATGCATGTTGAAGTTGTAAAGTGCCATAATAAAGACCCTTAGAACTTAGTGACACTAAGCATGAGTGGAACTCTAAAGGGCACTGAAATTCGACAGTGTGTGGCACCTGTAGACTTTGGCTTGACGTGCTTTGCTTCATGGAAAGAAATTCATTGCAAGAATGTCTAGGCCAGTCTACGTCAGAGGCAGTGAAATTTCAGTATGAATTTGCTTCAGCTGCTTTCAACATTTTCGATTGTATATGTGTGGATCAGCTGAAAAACAGGTGAAGCAAATGCATGCTGAAATTTCTCAGCCTCTGGCTGTATTTAAGAAAAAATTAGTTATTCCAAAGACATAGACGGTATGAAGAAAATGTTTGCTCAGGCAAAGACTCAATCAATGGAAACATTACAGCGACGATTTTATTATTAATTAATTTTGGGCCAGTTAAAGCTGCTGCTGACTTATAGCTCAATTATCATTGCCTTTAAAATACTTTTTTTCTTATTAGTCAGTATACTTTCCGACCCAAGACCGAGAACCAAAAATGTTTTCAGCCGAAGTAATTGATGGAGTCATTAATTTCATAAAACATAATCTCGTCTTCAACGGACTCTTTGCTTTTATGGTCTAAAATAGAAAACAAATAAATTGAGTGACTTCAAATTCCCTATACGATCTGTTGGTTAGTACTGCGTTGTTGGTATAAAAATAAATAAATTTCACGAATATTTATCAGAAATATTGTATTGTACGAAACGTGTCACATAATTTTTTTTTTCTTGTTCCATTAATGCAGTACACGTGTGTCTTTGACATGAGTCACATACATTTAAACGTAGCTGTTATTCCAGTGGATTACTATACATCATCTGGTGTGCCCTAAGAAACCACTAACAAGCATACAAACTCGCTGATAGCAATGCACTAACAATCCACAATACTCAATTGTTTATTTATGAACAACAAACAACAAAAAGCAACGAAAAAATGAAATCACTTACACTAATTAGATTTTCATTTAAACTAGATGCGAGTTTCGTTATTATTTCCTTTATCTTAAGAAATGCATACATTGTGTGAGGGAGCTCTAAATAATTTTTTTTTCTCTTTACAAACATAAAACTGCATGGCATGTCTTGGGTTTATTTGTGTATAGATTAAATAACGTTTTAATATTTTCGTTCAGACGATGATGACGACGATGATGATGAAAAGTTCATTCACACAGAATATATAATTTTAATTCGATTTTGAATTCGTTGCTTTGTAATCTTGAAAGAAGAAGAAGAAAAAACAACAACCATTGACCACGCTCCATAGCTTATAGTCTTTAGATTTTATTTATATTTTGTTTATTTACAATCATCAAATCATAGAGCCATTATTATGCTGCCTTTTTCTGCATATTATACATATTCCATTACGTGATTTTAGTGGAACAATGGCTGAAGTGTTTATTGATTTTATAATTATTTACTTTTAAAAAGAAAAATTCGAAAAAACAATATTCTAGCATTAAGCAACAGAAACATTCAAATGAGCGAGAATGGTCAATTCTTATACGTATTTTCAGTTGCATATACGCATATCCAATGGATATTATCCATATATATTTATAGAAGTTTTAATACAAAACGTGCGAGAGTGCAACAACACTTTTGAAAATATATATATGGTTTAGATGTTAAGTGTGTGCATCATCAAATTAACGATTTCGAATGAGAAAAAGTAAGCTCTACACCACACATAATATAATTATAAAGATTTTTTGTATTCCGAGGCAAAATAGTAATAAGTTTATCAAACTTAAAATGTGGATATATAGGCTAACATTTAGACATTATGTAAGCGGTTCTTCTGTATGATGTATGTAGTTGATGCAAGCATATTATAATGTCTGAACTGAACTGATGAATATATATTGTTATGAATATAGCGTGATTAATGAACAATTAATGAGTGATGAATAAAACACTAATTCCTAACTTGATGTTCACTGATACGTGTTGAGAAATCATAACTCTTACGAGATTCTTATAGAAATGGAAAAGGTTTTGAAGGAAACGGATGGCTTCTATTCAAGATTAAGGAATGTAAATTGGAAATTATTAATGAACCTACAGCCAACAAAATTATCTTAGAAACGTGTTTCCTATTCTGATTCCTCTTTCTGTTTCTTAAACCAACAAAACAAATTTTTAAAGCTCGGAAACCCGAAAAACCAGGAAACTCGAATTGAGATAAACCTGAATTTCTATCTATGATCTGGCCTGAGTTTCAAATTTTACTCAATTCAGGTCATTGCTGTTCCAAGGAGATATCAGGCCAGGTTCAAGTCATTCAAAAAAAAAACTTGACCCGACCTTACCTGAATTTTTTTCGGTCAAATCATTTCAGGTTCCGGTCAGTTCAACCAGACATGTTTCGAGCTATACAAATAATTTCCACTAATCAGCCTCACAGTATACTATTCTGAGCTAAAGTATGTGCAGGGCTTCATAAAGTGAGAAACATAAATGGGAAACGTCAAAATGTTGCTGGAATGTTACTAAGTGTGTCTGCGGTGAATTTGTGAGCGAAGATGGAACCCATGGATTAAGTTGTCTTTATAGTGCAGCCATAAGAATTCCTCGTCATTCTGAATTTAATAATATAATGCATCGTTCACTTAAAACAGCGAATTTACCATCGATGAGAGAACCACCTGGAATGTTCAGAGATGATAAGAGTGCCTGGAGTCACATTGATACCATGGTGTAATGGTCAATTGTTGGTCTGGGATGCAACATGTGCCGACACCTTAGCTCCGTCATACTTAGGTTTTAGTTCAAAAAAGGCTGGTTCAGTCGCGAGAAAAGCAATAAAAGTCAAATTAAACCGTTACAAAGAGCTTTCCGACCAAGGTTATTTCATTTTACCATTCGCAGTACTAGGTCCTTGCTGCGAGGAATCTGTTCGGTTCGTGGATATTCTTTGCAATTTGATCTCTGAAAGAACTGGTGAAACAAGATGTAAAGCAAAGAATAGGTATTTCTTTACAGCGTTCAAATACATCAAAAGAAAATGAATTCGGACGGTTGGACGAGATTTTTTATATACTCTGATTGATTTCACGATTTGTTGAATTGTTCCTTAGTTAAGTTTTTAGTTAAGCTTTTCGCCTGTTTCTATTGAATCAAGCCAGTTTCCATGGTTCTGCATAAATATAATAGGGCAACTTTTGTTAAGAATAGAAGCCACTCCATGGGTGGAATTTGTTTCATGCTTTGATACAAATTTAGGGTTTAATCAAAGCAATAAACTATTTTTTTTTGAATGTTAAATTTATAACATCTGAGTAAAGTCGCATCAATAAAAATGCTGATCATGATTGGATGCTGTACATACCAAGTTACGTTTTCGTGAATTATCGTTAAAAATCAATTCTGCTGATCCTCCAAATGGTCAAGATTTAACTTCATCGTTCGAAGAAACTAGATCATTTGGATCATTTAGATTCGTAGAAGATTCAAGTCGTCTTGCGAAGCAATAATTGGTTCAACGTTGAAAAACTCAGAGATTTTGATAGTGACCTCACAACATACATTAGGATTCGCCCTCATAATCCCCATATTCTGATCTGTGAAGGTGGTCAACTTATAGAGGTTCCACATTATCTGTTCATAGAATCATTTGGTTCATAAATCTCTGCACATTTCTGAATATTCTGCCAAAAAAAAAACTTGAAAATATAGGAGACAAATCGTCACTAGACTATTGTGAGACTTAATACATTCAGCCTTTTTTCATTCATATTTTATCATTCGTCTACCAACGCCATGACTAATGTGCTATATGAATGAGCTAATGTTCAATTGTTCGCGCGAGGAAAAAAAATGTTTTCAAATTTTATTAAATTTCATTCACATCAATTCCATGGAGCTAATTTCACATTTTTGATTGGCATTCGTCAACACGAATTTTATCTCATCTTCTTTTCTATATATCAAAAAGGAAAAAAATATTTTATTTAACGATAAACTCAGCATCAACTTATCATTTATCTGAATGGCATGAGATTACAATGTAAAAAAAAAACTTTGTATTTAGAAGAGATCGTTAAGCATTGCGAAAACGTGAATGTCAAAGGTAGTGTTTCAGATATTACCTCTCTTATTTGCCGTTCATGTATCTAATTTTGTTGTTGTTGTTTCTAACTAACTTAATCTATACCTATGAAGCATAAATGTATAGAGAAATAGTAGGTCACTTTGAAGGTATACCTTTCAACTCGTTACGTTGTTAAATTATTAAACAATTTCGCTTTAAAAGAAAGGCGGAGATTTTGTTTAAATTGTCTTCCACGAATGCATATATAGGAGAGCGTCGTATGTGAATTGAATGTGTGTAGTGTTCATACAATACTCACTTACTTACTTTGTCAAGATAATAATCGCAGCCTTATTCAAAATAATAATATTCACCTGGATTGCAATTCAGAAAATTATCTTGTACTTAACATACATTAAAAGCAAAACAAGACAAAAACACATAGAAAAAATATTTAACTTTGCATAGCGGCTTCGCTTAAATGCATTATTTTGCTGATAAAATTATTATTATTCTGATTTGTATCATTGTTGTGTTTAAGATATGTCGTGTCAATGAAATATTTCCGAAGTGCAAACTGTGGGAAGTTTAAATAGCATTACAGATATGACGAAAAATCGTTTTAATTTATTTACTCAACACTTGCAGTGTACGGGCGTAACATTTAGCCGATTAATTAAGTTGTATCGTTGCGAAAATCCATTAGATTTGTTGTGGCAACGCTCTGAAATCTGGCGTACCGCCTAGACAGTTTTATCATGATCTATAAATGTTTTGAGATAGAGAGAGAAAGAGAAAGAGATAGTGTACACAAGCAAAACTGCTGAATTTTCGAATGTAAATTCGGATGTATTGAACTTCCTGCAAACAATGTTGATAAAATTCGCATGATATCGGTCGATGTTGTTAAAATTTTTTTTTGTTTATTTTCGTTAAACAGGAAGCGAAGTCAGTCTACTTTTTTGTTTGTGTGATAATGAACTGTATATGTTAATCACATACACTGTGGCTATTTATCCTCATTCTCAGCAATCTAAAATTGTAAAAAAAAAATATTATTTTTCAGATACAATGGTTTTTTACCACAAGGTGACCGTGGTCGAAGGCGATCCAAATTTGTGCTGTATAAACGAAACGAATCAAATGGCGTAAAGAGATCAAACCATTATATAGTTCAATCACCTGAAAACACAAAGGCAATATTAGATGCACAGCAACATTCAATATCATACACACTATCCCGAAATCAGGCTGTTATTGTGGAATATAAAGAGGATGCCGAAACGGATATGTTTCAGGTGAGTTATGCAGTTTTTGTTTGTTGGACCACATTCTTTGTGTAGTTTCGATTTTTTTTTGTTGAAAAATAATTTTATGTTTTGCATTTTCAATTTTAATATCAATTTATGCCGTGAACGTGCATCATTTGATGCTAATGTGGTTGCCGAATGTTATTTTATTTTCGCATTAAACAATTATATAAAATTGAGCTCTCTGTATACAATATTGTGTGGCGACAAATGCATTGTGGCTGCTGCGATTAACGTTATTAAAATTTATTAAGTCGATTTCATCCGAAACATTATCTATTGTCTATTGGAACTAATGAAACATAAATTCCTATTATATTCTCTCTGATATCGCGCCTATGTTCTATACAATTAATTAAAACTCAAAATCAAAATTCTTTGTTTATCAAATTAATATTTAATTTTTGTTCGTTCATTACACTATCGTGTATTTCTGTCTGAGAATGACAAACAGTTATATTACGTGCCATCTCAAGAATCGATTTGACCGTCGATTTAACCGAACATAAAAATTAATAAACTAACTTTTTACAATTGACGAGCATACCACGCATTATTAACCAATTTCTACTTCTTGATGTAAAATCTTGTACTTTGTTAGGTAAGCATACATTCCTCGATACATTCTCTAATGTAAAAGGTCATTGCCTAGCGTATATTAGAGCTGTGCGGGCAGTCAAAAAATTGTCAGGCGTGGGGCGGGTGGGTTTTTATTTCACTGGTTAACATCGGTCACGGACGGGCGGGCATAAAAATTAGGTACGTCCGCACAGCTCTAGCGTATATGGAAAGGGTAAGGCTTTGAACTGGTCGAATTTAGGCCATGTTAAATTAACTCAATAGATTTACAGCGACCGCGACGCAGACAATAGTTCGAATTAAGTATGATTTGTAGTCAACCGCACAAGTTTTCCGTTGCACATATCGGTCCGCTCGGTGCAGTAGTGAGTATAGCCAAACTCAACTATCAAAACAGGTCGACATCAGATTAAAAAGAGTTAAGGTTCAATCTGTTGCAGAAGCGATAAATTCAACCTATTTCTATTACTTAAGAGGGGCCATTGTCTATTTAACCAGTTCAGATTCCATCAAAATGCTCCCCGTGGACAATTCATTTCTCATGGACAAATCTCTGAGTCAATCTAAACTTAGGTTCAGAAATCATGCTATGATCGCATTTTCTGCTAATTCTTAATTTAGTAGACATCTAACACATTCAATCGCTGGAACAGATCCACACTCGAAAACAATGTCTCAATCGAAAGCACTGTATGTATCTTGATGTGTTTTTGTTTAAGTAAATGAGACGTAAATGTGATATAAATCAACAGACAACTAATGATCTTCCGTAAATCTTAAATTTTAATGATTTTGTGTTGTGTTCGTCCCATCTACAAGTTTCATTCAATGTAATTCGTCTGGTCCAATTATATCTGAAATAAGTGTTACCATTTTAACAGGAACATTTCTATTTGATTGAAGTGACACTTTGACACATTAGCTGCCACAGAAAGTCTCTATAATGCATTTTCCCGAGTGTATCAGAATCATTACGATGGTGATGTAAAGTTCTGATAAATTTAGTTACCACACACACAGAAAACGGATTTGCATTAATTTCACGTTTAATATCCGAATATGAAATCAACATTTTCCTATTTAATTATTTATGAAACCCAATTTTCACATAAACACCAAATGAACTTAGAATTTAGGTCTTAGCTGACAACACCATTTTGTTTCAATAACTTTGTCGATTTGGGTCAAATTATGCATTTTCCCTATGTGTTCGTTTTTTGTGGCAGCTCTATGTGTCTTTTTACAAGTGCCAAGCTTAATCATATAGTATTCCGGTGGGCATTTCGTGTGATGTTTGTATAAAAAAAGAAGAAATATAACGAAGTAGGTACCTAAATTAGGTAGAAAAAAAGTTTTTTTTTCTGTACACAATTTTCTAATCGATAAATTGCAACATTGAAAAAGAAATGCTTTTAATATTGAGTACATAATAATTTCATTATCTCGTATACAACATCTGTTGCGCTAAGGTACTTGATGTTTTCGATCACGTTTCCATGATCGGGGTATGGTCTTCACATAAATTACCCCTACAAAATCTTTTCTACCACACACAACTACAATACGGCATTTTTTGGCATGAACTTTCGTTAAGGAAGTGGTAAAGCAAAGACAGTATACAGATAGGCTTATTAGACTAGTCGACCACGTAACGAACGTCAGAATAAGAAAAACAACAAAAGTAAAGGATGTGAAACAAACAGCCAAACAACTTAAATGGAACTGGTCCGGACACTTAAGTCGATACGGTGACGATAGAATACCGAAAGTTGTCGAAACTTGGACTCCTAGTGACGGTAAAAGAAATACTGGTCGTCCACATATTCGGTGGAAAGACGACATAGAAAATTTCGGGAGTTGCTTCTGGAGACAAAAGGCAAAAAACAAAATGCAATGGAAATTAATGGGAAACACTTTTATTCAATTATGAATTGTTACAGAGTAATTAATAAAAAAAAAATGCATGGCAAACCTGCCGTCTCTCAGACAGTTATCGAACAATTGAAATTTCCGAAATTGAATACCGCTCTTGAAAGATACGTTAATGGAAAACGGATCCAACAATTCCTTTTTTCGATTCATGTATACCGAAATGGTGTTTGTTTTTTGCATTAGAGAGTTTGCGTCAAGACATCATGTGCGAAAATATGGTATATTGTTTACTGTGTTGCACAAAGACGATTTTTCCAACACTTGTCGTAAATTGGTGTTGCCACTAGCAAAAAGGTTTCAGTAAAAACTCACTTATCGATATTGCTACTACAGAGAAATGATAACTTAGTACGCCTATGGCGAGATCTCACTGCAGGCGTACCAACTTATGCATTCCAATCTACATCACAAGCTGTTATATTGTAGTTGTCAATCGCAAAAACTCCATATCGATACTACATAGTCCTAAAAATTTATAATCGTGTGACAATTTTTTTGTTGGTGTTCTTTTTATCACCAGTGAGAAAGTGTTATATGGACATTCTTTTTGCCACTAGTGTTACAAAGTACACAATATATGTACCAGGAAAATTTGTGAAAGTTTAGGAAAATACGGTCGAAAGGCGGCGGAAGTGAATCTATGGCCCAGCACTCGGCGAATTTGGTACCATTCGATCGATAATTATCCCTGCTACAATTAAAATTTGAAAAATCTGGTACCTCCCCCATACGATCAAATGCGAAAAACTAAACCGCTAAACACTGAGTATAATTGGAATTGCACATAGAAAAAACATATAGTTGTCTCGTGTCTCTCATCTAACCTAGAGAAAAGGAAAATTCTTTATTAAATTCGTGGAATTGCATGATACGACTATTTCAACTTGATTCATGTAATTCATTTCACATGCGATATCGATGTTACCATACATGATGTGTTGTACGTATGTGACCATTTCAATGTTATTCATGAATTGGATTGAAATGGTTGGGGTATGTATGGACAAACTGCTTTGCAGTCTCAACTTTTATAAAAAGTATTATAAATTTTTACGTAAGATATTATCTTGTGGGCGTGTTCCACCCACGTTCACATTATCCCCTGTTGAATTTATAGTGAAATTTATGTTGTAGGAAATTTTCTTGCTACAATTACATCCAATTCTTCAAGTGAAAGTTCACCAATTGAATCTAGGAAATGTTCTCTTAGCCCGTTATATCGAGTGCCGAACCAACAAATAAAGAATATCTCACAGCTTAACTCAGTACAGTTTGTTAGCAAACCCTGCAGCAGAGCGTGATGATTTAAACGATGTATTTTAATACGTTAATTAAACTTTTTTTTGCCTTGACCATGAGTAGGAAAGTGTCAAGGTGCTTTTCAATTCATGTCAAGCCGTTGGGTTCCAATGTTGGGGCTGACGTCAAAACGCGATGAGTTATTCATTGTGTTTCATATGTTTGCCTTAGAGCAACAAAGTCAATTCTCATCTCCATCTAGTACTGAACCACAAATACATTTGTGTTTTGTTTAATGACTCAACCCAGGACGACAAGCATCATCAGTTTTTCAAACAGTAAACAATGATTAATTGTATAAATTACGCCAAATGTGAGTGTTTGTTTCCAACATCAATTGCTTAGTCTATTGTAAGGTTGCTTACCGTGATTTGAGATACGTCAAATCACGATTCATATACCGCAACTCCTGATTTACAGAAAACATTAATTTTAATTGAAGAAATTTATTTAAAATTAATTATTTTTGCTTTAATTAGAAGTCAAATGTTCAATCTTTATAACTTTATTAGCCATTACTCCTGCATATCAAGGGATTGCAAGAAAATGAAGTACAAAATTAAAAAACTGTCACTTTACCTCAAATCACGGTCAACTACCTTAGTTATGCATTTCCGACAATGTTGATTTTTTTTTCAACTCCGGTACAAAGAGTACTATTATGTAAATTTATCATCCTTTCGAATGATGGTGGTACACCGCCCACAAACAATTGCATTGGATCGGTCGAATGGAGCTGGTCTAACGAAATTAACATTTTCCGTTGTTAGCTGAATAACAAAATTACGTCAGAAACTTATTCATTTTTGGTCAATTCAACTGATGTCACGTGCCATTTTATTTAATTTTTCTTCAATTTTCGTTGCTGGAGGATTTTCATGTAACTACAAAAATGTGTCATAAAGCACATTTTTGAAGGTTCACGTTTCGTCGGTAGAGCTGTCGAAAATTTTATATATTCGTCAATTTTGAACGAACATTGTAACATGGAAAGGAAATAGTAGATTATGCACCTCTGTCCAAAATGTTTATTTTGCAAATTTGGAAGTTATGTAGCGAGCCGAAGGCGTACATACATAATGCAATTCGTCAAAATAAACATATTCCACAGAGGTGGACACGCTATTTTATCTGCCGAGAAAGGTAGATAAAGTTAGTTAGTTTAGAGCATCGCCACCAACCTCTATAAATATCGTTGCCTACAATTATTTTTACAAATTATATCACAGTTCCGGAATCAGTAGAACTGTCCATAGTTTAGTGTCCACAGTTTTTTCCATGTCGCCGAAACAAGGAAAACTTTTAATAGCCAGCAATCTACGAAGACAATTTCTTTGACAGTGAATAAATAATGAAACGCAAAACTGCAATTAATAATCCGATTCAGATTCAGTGATTGGATTGGGCAACTTTACATAAAAAAACACAAACAATTCGCATTTAATTTTCTTAATGATAGAGGCCACCAGATTTTGCAAAAATGCAACCATTTTTCATTAAAAAAATTAATTAGACATAAAAGCACACAATGCTTAGATAATATTTCACGGCTGTAGAAATAGCATGCACAATGATTGTAAAATGATTTGAGAAAAAAAAATTGCAGACATCCATTCGGCGAAGTTCGAAAACAAAGTTGAGTTAACAATGATTTATGATTTTGATGTTGCTATATGAAGTTTTGTATATATCGTAGTGCATGCATCGGCCATTAATTGTTAACCATAAATTCCATCAGAATGTTCGCGTCAATTCAATCAGAATTATTCTGATTCGACCAACGTGAAAATATTTGTAAAAAATCGGCTCATAATTTTATAATTAAATTAGTTTTTTACGCTTGCGTTAATTAAGTGTTAATTGAACCGCTGGATAAAATTGTATATCGATATGAAATGTTCAGTTGTAATCAGAATAGGAAAAGCGTTATTCAATGCACAGTTTTTATAGTCAAAGTTTCGACATCGCAACATTGGTAAATTGATCAAATGCAAGATATCACTTTTTCGCAAATTATGCTAGCCATCCAAGCGAAGCGCTTGTTCAGTACAAGTGTATACAGTCTTCCTCCCCGAATTTATTAATTGGTTGTGACTTTCGCCATTTTAAGAAAAAGAAGAATGACGTTTCAGGTCTATGACGCTCAGTAAATACACAATTTGTGAAACTATTTATGTTTCAGGCATGTAGTATACGTTGAATAAATTGGTTTATTGAGTCTATATTTCAATTTCAATAAATCATTGCAGTGAAAAATCAAAATGAAAATGTTGACATTGGCGCTGGCGATCAGTTTCGACGGTCAAACCATGAACTTTCATCACAACCCATTGAATGAAAAGCCTTCATTTTCGGCACAAGGTGTGCCGGCTCCTTGTAGAAGAGTTCTGTCATACATATAGCACATCGATGTCTTGTACGTTAATCAAGTGTCAAACAGAGAACAATATGCCAAATCAAAACATGAAGCGATTTGAGAAATTACATTTTGGCCGTCACATTGGTAGAAACGGTAGAGCACTCGACTCACACGCGAGAGGTCACCGGATCGAATCCCAGTGGGGGCAGGAGTTGAATCAAGGGCAATCTGTAATTTTTCATTTCGTACTTCGTCTAAATTCATGTTTCACAGACCGTATATATACGCTGGAAAGCAATTAGTATTCGGTTTAAATGTGGAAAACAATGTCACTCATTTTACATCTAATCTTGCCGACAAGGACTACTGTCTGTCTGTTAAAATCATAATCCGGCCCTCTTCAAAGAATCTACTTCTATTTGACTTCTACTTCTAAATCTGCTAATCGACTAAGATGATGTTAGATATTCCGCATTTTCATGAATCTGTTCGCTCCCATGTATAATTTCCCTGTAATTTTACATTTTTATGTGGTTTGTCAGTCACCTGCAGCTATCCACTTTTCGCCACAATTGACTGTTACTAATTCATAAAACTGAACACACATTTTTACGTGTTGCTATCTGAATTTATTAAAGCCGTGCGCGGCTGCGCATGATTCGAAATATTATACGATGCACTGACAGTGTGTTACACAGTACATTCACTCGTAGAATTAGTGGAACTCAATGACCCAATTACTTTTAATCTATACATATAATCACTCTACGGTTAGATGATAGTTCAGTTCGTGTGTCGGGTGACAATTGTAGTTAAATTTTCTGGATCTTTTACGTAACGAGCTGTAACTGGACAACTTGTTTACAACTAATAGAAAATCGCATCACAGAGTCTCATGTGACTCCTTCACAGATATATTTGATGCATCCCAACCGACCACATTCGAAGCACAATCATTAAACCATTCGAAGCTAAAAATATACATAATATCCTCACCTAAAGCTAATACTCTACATCGATTCTCCTCTACTAGGGGATCGTCAAGTTCAACTACAGTATCTTATTTTCAAAACACAAAACAAAACAACAACAACAAAAAAACCATCAAGACTCTCAAGACACACAGGAAGGCATATTATATCTGTCTTTATTTTTAAATTATCACACATATTACACGTTTTAGCGAAACATAACAGTCGAATGATTTATACATATAAACTCTCATGTGTACATCATCAAATCTCCTCTTGCAACACATAATTTTTAGTATATAATATGTGCTGCTTACGATATTGTATGATGTTATGAACATATCTATATATAAGCTGCCTGGTTTTTTCTTCTTCTCTTCTCTTAAATGTTGCATTGTGCAACTTATGTTGTACGTATTCACAACTTATGTAGCGATAGGCGATGTGATGATGTATACAATTGAAATCGAAATGATATAGAAAATGAAAAACATGTTTTATTAATAGAAGAAGCAAAAAAAATATATAAAATCGTAATTTAATAAACGTTGCTGTGGATGGTATGTTTGTTTGTGCATTGTAATATATCTACAATATATTTCAGTTGATCGGTCCATAAACATGTTTTAATAACCGAATATATACACATACAGTAAATTCCCCCACATGCTATTACAATTTACGCGGCCCATCAAGTCATAATATAATTCTATATAAACGATACACTGGAATTGTTATTGGTGAGTCATGAGTCAGAAATCTTTCATTTGTGTCTTAAGAGCAAAGGGATTAACGGAATATTAGAGATTGTTGGAACAACAAAAACAATTGCCTAAACGGAAAAATGTTTCCGCAATTTCCGACTTTTCCACTATATGTCCCATCAACAATAAATAAAATTACAGCCCCCAGCGACTGTTCACAATTAGTATCGAAATAATATCGGCCAAGGTGGTAACGATGTATTATGTGCGATAGAATTCAAAATATACTTCGTTATTTGTGTCAATATTTTGTTTCACCAGATCATTTCGTAATAAAGATTGGTGTTGCATTTCATTTCATTTTAATGCATTTCGAATCGTTTACTATTATCTCCGGTTTTTTGCTGTTCTCGATGTGATCTGTGCTGTGAACCTGAACTTTGTGATAACGTTTTGCTTGGAAGAAAATTTCACTGTGTCTCCTCCTCCCATCACTACACTTTTCAGCATTATGTTAGTATCTGAACGATATTTTCAGTATTTTTCGAACGTTGTTGAAGTAATTTGAATTAGCCGATTTGTCCGATCTGTAATTGGTGTGAAAACAAAGAATGAAACGAGTGCTATTTTTGTCGATTCGATTTCTGAATGTATTCAGCTTGATATTCGCTCAATCAGTAAACAGTCATTCATTCAGTGATTATAATAATCTTTTGTTACGGCGACCACCGGGTAATGATTTAGTTATATTGAATCAAGATTCCGGTAACGGTGTGCGTATCGCTGCAGCGTCCCTCATTGTGGATTTTAATTTTGTGCCTAATGGTCATTTTATTATCCGAATCAACGAGGATCTTGAGGGGGAGCTAGATGATATTCCAGCGGAATTCGCATCGAATGGACCTGAAACGAGTGACGAACTTTTCGAAATAGTTACTATCAAGAGTGTAGAGACACCGCCGCGAACGTCAATAAACGCAACACATGTCTTTTGCGACAAGAACAATGAAAATTGTCGATATTATGATTTCAGTCGCAATTGAATTATGCAAATGAACCAGAAGTAAATGCAATTTAGTGAGCGAAGAATTGAATAAAATGTATAAATGGTTTATGATTCGATTTTATTTATTCATCCATTATTATTTGGTATACAGTAAAAAGGCCACTTGTCTGGGGGATAAAAGCAGTAATGATTTGTAGAGTCGACAAAACACAAAGAAGTCGACCAAGGAAATGGTAAAAGTGGAAAGGAAATTGCATTATGAAAAATACTTTCTGGCGATTATAAAGGAAAATCTTTTTAAGATTTTCATTGTTGTAAAATTAATATCTTAAAAAAAAAGCTTGGTTGGGGCTTGGATATCAAGTAGATGCAATATATACCACCGGCAATCTTTAATGTTAAAGTCAAATTTTTGTACACAGGCACTTGGGAGATTGGAAACAAAAGCAAATATGTCTAAGATTTGTGTATTACGCATCCTCAATAGAAAAGAAAATGTTCCAAAGAGGGTAGACAAACCCCAATTTTTAATATGACACCCTCACGTACCCTCAATTTGCCTGTAAGTTGGTCAAAATAAAGGTATTATTATCACTTTTGTGTGGTAATCGGTGGAAACAATATAAAACGATTACCCTCCATTTCTTCATTGTTCGTACCCCCATGTTGTCTCGCGTCGTCTGCGTATCTCCTATTAAATGGCTTTGTTCTACTTGTTACTTATTTTGTACACGCCCCTACAATAAGCTATCGAACTGTAGTCCTTGTAGCATAACATAATACTGTCATTTAAGGTTTTGTCTTGCAAAATTGGATCAATAAGCGAAATAAATGAAAGAATTCAGGACAAAAATGTTTATGAAAATCGATATCTGAGTGTTGGAATTTCTGCTTGTTTCTCCATCCATCCTCTTTCCGATTCTATTTTTTTTTTCTCACCTTATATCATTGTAGTCACGTTTTGAAATCCCCATCTGGGTAGGTCTTGTTTTGTATGAATTTTTCCCTCTCCACAGAGTCAATCGAATACGTAGCAAACCCTGCGCGTTTCAACAGAAACTACTTGTCCACAAAATTCTTTAAATTATGATTTCGTTTTTGACATTTAAAATCCACCAAAAATAATTTCACGTTCGCCCTTGTTCCACCGTAAATGAAAAAATCATTATAAATTCATGCCAATATTACAACTTAAAGTTCATGTAAAGGACGTCGAATATGAAAATCTTGTCCTAATTTCGGTTGTTTGTCCATGCAAGCGTGTTATTTGGTATTGATCCACGGTATGACGCTATTCTCCCAATCTAATGTATGTCAGAAGCTTTAAAACTTTACTTTCTTTCGTAATACTTACGTTTTTCTACTTTTTCTTCTCTTTTTTTTCATTTTGTTTATGTTTCGTATCGATTTTAGGTGCAGTTTCAAACGAACATTCTTTTTGCTATCGGTGTATGTAGGTTTCAATGAGAATTTACGTGAACTAAACCTTTACTTACATCGGTCATATTTGGCTGATTGATCTTATCATATTCTTGATCATAATCTTTCGGAATTCTATGCAGCCAACACATTCTATACATACGGTCAATTTAAACACAAAACATTCCTTTAAATATTGATTACTCTATCTCCGGCTTACATAAATCAAAGGTTAGGAAATGTGTCGTTACCTCAATACCGAAAACATAAGAGCCCCAGATAGAATTCATGAAACTGGTATGAGCATTATGAATGTTGCCACAAAATGTATTTAAGAGTTATTTGTAATATGTACGTATGTATATGGAATGTAATCTTTTACATAAATTATAATTTAATGCAAATATCTCCTTTATATTGACAAAATTACCTTACATTGTACAGTCGAGGCTTATGGCAGACGTTATAGTTGTAATAGTTTTGGCTATCAAGTCTTAACAATCTATTCAAACGATACGATTGTAATCGTGTATTTGTAATCCTATTTCAGTGTCACTAAATTTAAATTTGTTGTTAGATAATGGAAATGTCCACACTAAACACTCTTTCTGAAAATAACGGGAATATTTGATAATTCTGTCATACCTAGATCTGGGGGTACTCCGAACAAAATTGGGACAGGACGATTTGCACCCAAATTTACTTAAATATCATACCGTCATCACACCACATCGACACAAATAAACTAAGCTGTGATAAGCAAAACCAAATTCGAAAATGTTCTTCGAAACATAAAAAATAATTTGCTTCTCGTTTGTGGTGGAAATTGCGTCAGGGTAAAATGTTTAGATCCTTCGAACAAGGTAATATCTTTTAAATCATGCCAGCACCAACGAGGGGAAAACGTCGAGAAACGGATTCTTCTAACTTCTATAAGGATTTTAAGCGAATTCGATCTGAGAACTCCTATTGATGAAAATTTCGCATTCGCAAACAAAGTCTTTTAGGAGATGTCAGTATAAGTACTATGTGCCTCAGTAAAAAAAAAGTACGGATACCATTCCTTAAACAAGATGACTATTCATGCTTACACTCTGAAATATGTTGATTCATAGCCCTTCTATCAATACCAGTAACAATAAATTTAGTCACTTTCTTGTTTGAAGCTTAGTTTCTTGATTGAATTTTTACGGAAAACTACATTCGGGATCTAAGTATGACCGAAACCGTTTTTACCAAATTTCGTTGCCGTCCGCACTTAATATTACTGTGACAAAATAACCTGATGGAAACCACAAAAATCTGTTTTGTTCACAAGCTGTATACGAAACCCGCTCATTCCTCCAATCTATCATACACTCGCGGAATCATGAAAACCGACACATTTTCTGTTTCGTGATTTACTGGTTTTTTTGTGAAAATTGTATGCATTTTTATATAGAGAAATCAGAAACTCAAGTAAAACGTAGAAACAGAAAATGTGTCGGTTTTCAAAATTCCGTGTGTGTGCAATTGCTCGATCCAAGAGTCTTACACTGCGTCCTTGACGTTGCTGGGTTCAAAGTGTTTATCAAATCTTTGTGGTTTTTTTGTTTTCTCGCATGCATTTAAATTTTCAACAACCATTTCAGTCTCATCCTATATTTACGGAAAATGTTATAATTCAGACGGAGTACCAGAGATTTTTACATATACATTTTCGCATGAGAAATAATAAATTATAAGGCATTTTGCTACATTATGTACGCAGGTACACACAGACACACCGACTTTGTACCTAAAATGCTAAAAAAGAACTCGGTGAATAATTGTTTTTCATATAAACAAGAGAATAGAGGATGGGAAGAAACCTTGGCTTAACCTATTTTGTGAATGAATAAAATTTATCATACACACAACACGTTGCAGCTATAAAAAAATATATTACCCGAATTGTTATCATTTCTCTCTCTCTGTTTTTTTTCCTCTGTCGTTTGCAACATAATATTTACATAGAAATCTAAAGGCGGCATATTTCAATTCTACCGACCAAATCATTTTGTTGGCGTATTTCTTGCGCAATGAAAACGTTTGACATTATGCTTACGTACAGTGTTCCAAGTGCTTGGTTGTTGTTAGATTCGTATTCTATATAAATTTCGATTGTAAGATTTAGCGAATGACGCGAAACAGAATCATTTCGATCCGAAATAAATTAGCCATTTGACCTTAAACGAATACTGCGTAGCGAAGGTATGAGTTGATTTTATTTCGATTGATGATGACAAACGAACAGGGATTTGATAATGCTGTCGATAGTATATATTGAGTCAATGAATAGCTCTGGCTGTTCATTTGCAAGACGAAATAACATTTCAGTAAGAAGATGATAATCGCATACGTCTGTAAATAGTCAGAAAAATACTATCCGCCTGCGTGCATAAACAGTCGATGTGAATGGGACTCGCCCGCGCGGGACGATGAGTCGTTTCGTGTCAAAGAAAACACTCAATTCCCTCAATTCTCTACGAAATTCGACCATCACATCGACCCAAACAACTTATCATCTGTGACATTATGACTTCACTCCGTTTGTAAATTGAAACGCAGTTGATTATGGCTTTGCAACATGAAAATAAACACAATGCGCAATATGTCTGTATGATGGTTTACTCTTCCAGCCGTTTTTTTTACACATTCACTATTCCAACCATACGAGGAGAAAAAAGACAAAAACAACAATTTGCGTTCTTTTCATGCCAATAGCGCTTTGTTGCACTGTCTAGGCACGTATATAACGAAATAATTCACAAAAGAATATTCCATGTACGTACGCGAAGCACAAGCATAAAATCTAGCAAGTATCGTGTATGATTGCTTATTGGTTGATTATAAAACAACATCTATGCAAAGAAAAGTCGAGGTCATCATTAACTCGAAAAACAATCTACTTTTCAAAAATTCTTTGTTCATCGCTCGTAGGTTCGTTGCTGCCTTTTTTATTTCTTATTATTATTGCTGGCTTAAATACTACACGATTATTTTATACTCTCTAACGTACGTTGTACACACACTTTCAAAATAACAAAAATGATATTTTTGTTGTTGTTGTTGCCTGGGTTCCGTTAGACGTATTATTATTGTTATTACTATGAATTATTAGTACGTTTTTTTCTCTCCTTTGGACGACAAAAAACTACATCCATGCCATTCATGAAAACGAGGTTTAGAAGTGACCAATTATCCTACATTCAGTTATAATTATTGGAGAGGATGAACGATGTTTCATTCATACCGAAAAAGTAAAAAAAAAATATTGTAAAAAACAACAAACGGCAACAACACGCATTTTACTCGCAAATACCATTAGGTGGGTATATAACATGATGAATAAGCAACAAAAAAAATTAAAATTGGCTCCAAATCGGAGAAATGAAACAATCTCATTCAGAACGATGAAGATTAGCGAAGGATCTGCCCATCATACGAAGTCAATTAATTTTCACTTTACTTTTGACAGACATATAAGAGGAGTATATATTTATAGGGCGAGCGTAAATGTTTTATGAAATATTGACCGTTCATCTCTACATAGCCATCGAGTTATAACTTTCCAGCGATTTTAATTCAAGTCTATTCCATTCATTCCATTCATATACAAAGTGTGTGTGTCGTGTAATAGGATTCTCGTTGGTTGTGAACAATAATGTTCCTTATGTTCTTCAACGATTCCGATGTGGACATGGCTGGCATATTATGTCTCAACTTCGCCGATGATAAAAAGATTGCCTCAATCATCAGATGCGACCCGACTACAAACAGCAATCCACCGATTCTTCGAATGGTGTCGTGACAATGGCCTTGAAATCAACTGCTCGAAATCAAAGATCATCACATACACGTTGAAGTCCAATCCGTTAATCTTTGATTACGTCTTGGATGGCGAATCGATCGAGCGAACCACTAGCACTACCGATCTTGGCCTTTTGATGAATACAAAAATGAGCTTCAACTCTCACTATGAATATGTGAGCAACAAATCGAAATCAGTATTGAACTTCGTGATGCGGCAAAGACGTTTTTGGACGATGATGCCATCAAGATTGTGTATAAGGCATTAGTACGATCTAATCTGGAGTTCGCATCATGTGTTTGGTCACCGAATTGTGTAACTCATCGGAGCACGATTGAAAGCACACAGAAGCGATTCGTGATGTTTTTGAACGGAGATCATCTCAACCAGTCTAGCAATGACTACGTGCTCAGTCCGTACGTCGAAAGGTGTGCAAAGTTCAATCTGCAATATCTGGCCAGACGAAGAACGAACGCATGCATTTTGTTCATCCACTCACTGATCATCGGTAAGATCCATTCACCTGTGCTTCGCTCCCGTATAACATTCCATTTGAGGTCAACGAGACACAATGGCATTATCTGGATCAGATTTTCTTATAAATTAATCTAAACTTTGAAACGTACAATCGCTCATAAAGATATTACGGAATGGCGAACCCATATCTTTGATTTTACAATGTTTTTAACAAATTCAATCAAAAAAATGTGGCCAAACTAATAGTTCTAGCTACATCTGGCAGCTCAAACAACGCTGCTACATACGGCCACAGTCATGTTTAGACCGGCTGACAAAATGCGGTGCAGTAAGGGTGAAATAACTTCAATCTGGTTAATATACATGAAATGTCATGGCAGTGAAGTCAGTTCATAAAAAATGGATCGCAAGACGAATGTACTGGAACTATAACAGAATGGGACACTGAACTTTTGACATTTTTTGTATTTAGATTAAGAATGTTATTGTAAACAAAAAATTGTTCCACACTATTGCCGAATTTTCAAGTTTTTTACTTTTAATTTATATTTCAATTACGACTACGACCCAAATTCAACCCAAAAGCATACCTTTTTCGTGAGAGAATTAAGAAAAAATGACATGAGAAGAAAAGAGAGGCATATATAGAAGTATAGTCTTTTTTATGTTTGAATGATATTTGAAAATCAGAAAACAATTAATTAAAAATATAAATGTTTATAATTTTACGATAGTGTAGAATAATTTTTTGCTCAGAATAATGTTGTCTATCGAAATTATTGAAACTTCAGTCCCCCATTGTACAAAAATCTATTATAAGTTTCCCTATATGAACAGCGTATGGTATGCATTAACAATTCTATTACAATTCTGCCGTAATTGCATAAAAAACTATTTTTTTTTAATTTTCGAAAAAAAAAATTACTGTAAACTTTCGGCTCCCAAAATTTACATTTTTTTACTTTCTGCGAGCATGAAAAACTGAATACGTCACACAAAAATGCTATGTCCTTGTGAAATGACTATTCTGGTAAATATCCATGATATGTCATCGCAATGAAGTTGGTTCACAAGAAAATAGAGCGCTGACGTTGGTAACTTTATCACAAGAATAGCATTTTCCGTCGAAAAGTTTGAATTAGCCGTATCTGGAAGTTGAAATTCTTTCGCTGTATATTTGGTTTATTTAAATAAATAAAATTAAGAATCTCGCGTCTAATATGAAAAATATTCACAAAAAATTCAACCACAACAGCAATAAATAAAAGTATTCGATTCAAATCTGTTTCGCCTATGGTAGAGCATCGTGTCTATGGTAGAGCATTATTGAGATTTGTTTTGCTGTTTTGCATTTCTACGATTGCATCATGCACACAATGCTTGCAATATATTTCAAATTCTTCATCTGTTTCGTTTCAGGTTGGCCGATCATCCGAATCGCCAATAGATTTCGTGGTAATGGATACACTGCCCGGTGACAAAAAGGACGCGAAAGTAATGCAGAGTACAATATCACGATTTGCTTGCAGAATTTTAGTTGAACGAACTGAAGCCCCAAAAGCTAAAATATACGCAGCTGGTTTCGATTCGAGTAGAAATATATTTTTAGGGGTAAGAGAGTCCATCATTTCATATCAAAATATATAATAAAATTATGCTTTTAATGCATGTTTTGTTTCGGATGGGTGCAGCGACAGTACAGCAGCATTGTAAATGTTTTTGCGTCGGTAACAAAATTTAAAAAAAAAACGTATGGGAGTAGCTCTAACTCATATTTTCTAATGTGATGCATTACCCAAACCCATAATTAACTATGGCTTCTTTGGTTTATGATATTAATTTTTCGAACATTATATACAATGCGCTGTGTGTCGTTCTCTTTTCCGTAAAAAAAGCACACACAACATTTTATGAAATGGCTGGATGCGTGTGGGAGTTTGATTTGTTATTTTCGTGTATGCATTTTTTTTTAAACTTATGCCGACTCGGTTGATAATAATGTCGTTTGTTATTGTGTGTGAAACGTAATTGATGCTTAAATGTGTCGTCTATTCAATGTAATTAACATTTTTGTTTACACATTCAAGTGGTGAATTTCGACAGAACGACGTGATTTTCACAAACGTTGATTTGTGCAATTAATTAACTTAAACAACGCACTTTTGCTGGCAATTGTTGCCATACAGTCGCTTTTGACGTCATTAACAGGTTAATTTTAAGTTGTCAACGTGTAAGCCTTCGTTCACGTTATCGTCCATGAATGAATTCAAAATCTACTTTGAGACATAACGATTCGCTCAGTTTATTTATTTGTCGAACTCGGAAACAGGTCAGATACAAAACAGAGTGGACGCTACTAACGATCAATTTCCCATCCCGACTAGTGTCTCCTTTTTCATATGGGCGAAAGGGCCATTGTTTTTGGCGTCAGATTTTAAGGGGCTTCCGATGCTGATCTGAAAAAATCTCGATTTTTCAATTTGAATTCACAAAACAAACGGAGCGCTAATTTCCTTTCATTTACTTCGGTTTTCCTACTCTGAAGATCCTTCAATTGAATATTTTTTTTTTAACGAACGCATTCCGGTACGCCTGGGCTTATGCATTAGGCGATAAGAAATTCTCATGAGCAGACACATCGAGCAAGTTTTTTCTTTTTCCTGTCATTTACTTCGGTTTAATCTACTCTGAAACTCATTCAAGTGGATTGTTCCTTTCTACAAATGTCTAAAACATATATTGGCATGTCTGGGCTTATGATGTGCTAAGCGATACAAACTTTCTGTGAGCAGGCACACTGAGCAAGTTTTTGCTGTACACAGTCAAAAATGTGGAAATTCTTCAATTAGCGCCCGATTTTAATATGTCCCATTGCGCCTCAAACCCTAAAAACGGTGAATACCCTGACAATGGTGCAAAACCAGTCTTTCGTTAACTTCACCGTATAAAACAAATTTTATGTCTTTATGCCCACTCTGAGAAAATTGGTTTCTTACCTGACGCGGAAACATTTTTGTTTTGCTGGGAATTCTATTCGAAAATCCTGCCTATAAAATTGCTTTCCACACGCCATAACAACGTTCGGTCACTCTTTTCAATTGAATTACCTCTTTATCTTAGAACAGTTGAGCTACCCGAACGTTTCTTGCAAAACAAATGGTCTAATAATCAAGTCACTTTATTGTTCCGATTTTTCTTTTTTGGTAATTCTCAATGGCAATGACCAACAACATCCTTTTTCGGTCACGTTCTCAGAGTGACCTGATTTAAAGATGCAACTATGAAATCACTCGGTTAAATCAAATACACAATTGTTTTACGGTACATGGAATTGCAAGGCTGCGCAAAGACGGAAACCTTCTTCGACGTTTTTTTTCCGCAAATCTACAATTTTGTGCCCATTGAATTATACCAATTTATCGACTCACATTTTCTAATATTTCCGAACGTAAATGTTCCCTTTTTTATCCTGACTACACAATCGAATTAAATAATTTAACGTTTTAATGCACGTGAGCTTCGAAATAAATAGACTCGCGTGCTTTCGGAATATAAGCGTTCTTGATGAATGACAAATGACAAACAATATTTTTGAGCTGAATAGTTCAGCCACAATATCGACTATCGATTGAGCCAACTAATTCGAAAAGACATTATCAGTATGTGGTTGTGTGCTGTCTCTATTGTCTAGTCCCACAGATATCATATATATTATGTTGAATGAATTGTCTGTTACCAACCGATGGATGGGATTTATGGTTAGTGGAAGAGTATGTAATTGAACAGAATGAGCACAAAACGTTTTACCTCCTCGAAGTTTTGAAATTTTGAGTGTTTCAATTCCCCCAGATGCTGAACCCATCAAGAGACTTACATTGTCCATACCTTATCCGTAATTGAGAGTATATCCACGGGGTTTCTTCTTCTCTGAATGTTGTACTTGTGTGCTAGTTAAAGACAGAAAACTTATTATGAACTGTGGACATGCTTGTCGAGAATTAAAACTGATCTCCCGCTCAAATTAAATTGCAGGAAAAAGCGACAAAATGGCAAGACAATGTGGAAATCGATGGTCTGACAACAAACGGTGTTCTAATCATGCATCCGAAGGGCCAGTTTTGCGGTGGCAAAGCTAAGTGTGGTGTGTGGCGCGAATGTTCTGTTGGTGGTGATATATTTAATTTAAGAGAATCAAGGTCTGCACAACAAAAGGGAAAACAAGTGAGTAATTGAAATGGACGTAATTGGCTGCGATTGTCACTAATGCCTTCATGGTTCCATTAGGTACAAGAAGAAACCAACGTCCTTCAAGATGGCACATTAATTGACTTATGTGGTGCGACATTACTTTGGCGATCCGCCGAAGGACTTCAAAACTCACCGGTAAGACTAACACATTTCATTTGATCGATTTGAAGTAGTTGATAATTGCGTACTTTTCCCAACTGATACAAATCATAGACGAAGAGAGACTTAGAAAAACTTGTTGACGAAATAAATGCTGGACGCCCTCAATGTCCGGTTGGCCTGAATACATTAGTAATACCACGAAAAGTTACTTTAGGAGAACACATAAACCAGCCTTACGTTTATTTGAATTGCGGTCACGTTCAAGGTAAAATTTATTGAAACACAACAAAAAGCAATGAAAATTTCCGAATTCAAAAAATGGCTTCATTCGCAACAGGAAATCATGACTGGGGACAAGATAAGTCAACTGGTGCACGAAGATGTCCGATGTGCCTTGAATTAGGTCCGGTTGTAACTTTATGTATGGGCATTGAACCAGCCTTTTATGTTGATTCCGGACCACCATCGTTTGCGTTCAATCCTTGCGGTCACATGGCAAGTGAAGCCTCGGTCAAGTAAGTATAATTTTCAAATTTAAATCGTGAAGAAATTCAAATGAAATGCAGTAAATGTGGCGAAAGGACATGGGAGAGAGCTAATACCGACGCTTTTTGACTCAAAAACGTTGTGATTAATGAAATGTAAGAGTTTTCGCAACTACTCCTGCAAAATATTCGTCGGAACTCATTCTCACTATTTCGAGGTGTCATTGGCACACGTACAGGGCTTTTTTTGGGAATTTTATCTCTGAAATATTCTGAAACGTTCCTGGACCCGTGTTTACAGCATCAGAATCGATGGTCGATCTGAAGAACTAAATCTATCTGGTTTAGTTGCCGTAGGTGTTCTGAGATTTTGAAATAGTCAGATAAAAAAAAACCGTAAAACTACACGTCAGATCGACGAGAACTTTAACACTAGCTGACTGCTATCAATGAACCAAAATCCATCTACGTTTACCTTAGCCGATCGTCTTGATATTTCTAAATTTCTTTTTCCATTTCAGATATTGGGCAAACGTTGACATACCACACGGTACGAATGGCTTTCAAGCAGTATGCCCATTTTGCGCTACACCGCTGTTAGGATGCCCCGGCTATATGAAATTAATATTTCAAGATAATCTGGACTAGTAACATTCAGCGACGCATCAAAAGAGAAAAAACAATTTGCAAGTTATGTTAAGAGGTTTCGTTTTTAGTATCTAATGACTCAACGGAGACGTTCATCATTTCAGAAGTGCTGAACAAGTGAGCATAATGTTTCGATGCTCAATTTCGCTAGAATTCGTTTTTAGTAAAATCCAATCAGCAAAATAAATCGAACTTTTGTGGCTAAGGATACAGTTAAGAAATAACTGATGTTACTCACGACAAAAGTTGAATAAATTAAAACTTCTGGTCATTTTACAGTTGTGTTCGATCGAACCATATTCAAATACGATAACACCTTAGTCTGTTATCTTATTCCATTGCTAATTCTACAAAACTTTCATAGGTTATTGAGGAAAAAGATTCGTTCAACGAAAGGAGGACCGCATCTAAGCGATCCCCGAACTAACCTTTTACCCTAAGTGGTTTTGTATGAGTCATGGATTTCAGCCGTTTCGACTGACTATTTGATAAGAGATTTTTAATTCAGAATTGGTGCATGCAAAGGTAAACAAAGAGCTAAATGTTTGAGTTTTCTCTTTCTTGTTTGCTTACATGCAAAATCGCTACAATTTCGTCCGATCACACTAATACCAATAAACTGGCAGAGTTTTTCCTATTATCTCGTTGGATGCGTGTAATCAGATGCTGCTAAAAGTAAACAAGCAGATGGTTGACAATCGTTCTGTCAATTTGTTGATAAATCGATATTTGCGACCCCGCATTTGAATTAAAGATGAGGAATTAACTGGTTCAGTCCCGGATTGGCTATCGTTAGATTTTATCAAATTCATTCAACCGAACGAGTGATATCGAAATACCAACTTGTAGCATTGCTTTACATTGTGCGGTAGCAGCCAACAATTTCTTTTATTCGTCATTACAGTTGAATTTGTGTTCTCGTTGTATTCAGCTGACTTACCAGCTGGTCCACTCACCCTGATAATGCAAAAAATTCATTTTTGCATTTTTGAATTATTGAAAGAGTTCGGAGCTCGTTCAAAAATTATGCTTACGACTATCGTTTTGATTTTGTACCTTTCCCAGCAACTGTTAAAGATAGAGACACAACAAAAAATGTCAGGTCGAGAAAAAAGTTTTTTCGCTGAAAAGATGGAAATTTATCTTTAACAGTCGATTAGGCGTGGTCAATTTCGGATCGGCATGCTGATGAAATTTGTCAAAAGTTTTTTTTTTAAATTCAAGTATGTATTGTATGTCTTTATCAAAATAATTTTTTTTTTGGTTTTTAAATTGAACTGACTTCAGCAGGTCAGCTTGTGAAAGAGAACGTCTGTGAGTGAGACTTAAGGAAGAAAAATTATTAAATTAACAAAAAAAAACTTTTCTGTCGATTTTCTTTTGAATATGTTTTTGAAAAGATTAAAAAAAAAATAAGAAAAAAAAAGTTTGAAAATGGAAATAAAAATATAGTTGACACACTACCACTACCTAATAGAAAAAATTATTGTAATTATTTGTCTAAAAAGTAAATAAAAAGAAAAAATCTTTAAAGTGAAAATACAACCGCTGTTAAATTAATCTAAAAAAAGTCAAAGAAAAAATAAAGGAAAAAAAAATAACATCACACATAGAATCCTAATAAAATTGTGCATTTTAAGATATTGAAATAGTTTAAAAAAAAGAGAAAACGAGAGAAAAACCAATTCTAGTTTGAAGACAAAAAAAATTTTTAATTATTATTTCAATTTTTAAGACGGTAAACTTATACTTCATCTTCTTCTTCATTTTCTTTTAATTTGTTTAACGTTAAAACTGGCCGTATATTTATCAACGCTTTAAAATATTGTATATTTTAAAAATAGATTTTTTTTAAATAAACATTCAAAAAGTTTTTTTTTACTTCATTGACTCTTGGTGTATGGACTGGACACTGACCGTCAGACAATGAATCGCATCGCCGTTCATAAGGTTAATCCTCAATCTCGGTTCTAGGACTTAATATCCCCGGACAAAATAACCCGGACAAAATAACCCCGGACATAATAACCCCGGACAAAATAAATTTTCTATTGAGTGGAGACAGTAGAGCGGACATAATAACCCCGGACAAAAAACCCAATTAAATTTCGGCTGTATGTTAAAGTAACCCCGAAAAAATAACGAAGGATCAAAATAACTCCAACCAAAGTACCCCAGGCAAAATGTCTACGTTTCGAAATAACTTCAATAATAACGAATAACTACACTGAAAATAAAAATAGAAAAATCTTTGCAAAACCTGCGGCGAGTTTCGCTGCACGTCCTGCAGACGGCCTAACACGCACGGGGCTCTGCCCCAAACCCCGCTAGGGGCTCTGCCCCTTAGACCCCGCAAGGGGGATGCACCCCTTGACCCCCGCTTTTTTTAGTCGTTTTTATTTTTCTCGGCCTGCGGCGCATTGACACTTTTCATAAATACACTAAACAATCTATAAACAAATAGTTGCGACAAAATCAACGATTTCTAATATTCCGATACTTTATGACAAGGGGCTGCCGCCCCCTGAACCCCCGCATTCTTTTTGATTGCCTGCGGCGCTTAAACACCGACTCCTTCCACAAAACTTACGATAAAATCGATCACAAATTTTTGTATTTCGGTATTTAATGTCAAGGGGCTGCCGCCCCCTGAACCCCCGCATTCTTTTTGATTGCCTGCGGCGCTTAAACACCGACTCCTTCCACAAAACTTACGATAAAATCGACCACAAATTTTTGTATTTCGGTATTTAATGTCAAGGGGCTGCCGCCCCCTGAACCCCCGCATTCTTTTCGATTGCCTGCGGCGCTTCAACACCGACACCTTCCACAAAACTTCCGATAAAATCGACGAATTTTTATATTTCGGTATTTAATGTCAAGGGGCTGCCGCCCCCTGAACCCCCGCATTCTTTTTGATTGCCTGCGGCGCTTAAACACCGACTCCTTCCACAAAACTTACGATAAAATCGAGCACAAATTTTTGTATTTCGGTATTTAATGTCAAGGGGCTGCCGCCCCCTGAACCCCCGCATTCTTTTCGATTGCCTACGGCGCTTCAACACCAACACCTTCCACAAAACTTACGATAAAATCGACCACAAATTTTTGTATTTCGGTATTCAATGTCAAGGGGCGATTTGAAAGCTACATGCATGAGTGACACGTCAAATGAAAGGTATTCACAATACCAATCCGTGAAAAAAAAGTTTATGAAATTCGGATCATCTAATCGTGAGTTAGAGCCACCGATGTGAAATCGGTGGGGTACGGGAACTGTTTTTTGACAACAGCTCGGCCGAATATGAACGAATTGCGCTTAGAAATGCTCTTATAGATAGATATTAACCATACTAATCGAGGAAAAAAAAGTTCATGAAGTTCGGTCCACCGGGTCGGACGCTAGGTCTCTTGGAGTGAACGCCTTTGATGCTACTCGGCCGTACAGTGAACGTAGAACATTTTTGGTTATATCTCAAGCAAATTTTATCCGATTTTCGTGAATTTTTTTTTTGTTTGAAAGGTAGTGACGAGTGCAAAACGATGGTAATAATTTTAGAGTTCCACCAAAATGGCCGCCGCCGCCATATTGGATTTTAGTGTTTTTACCTATATCTCAAGCAAATTTTATCCGATTTTCGTGAATTTTTTTTTGTTTGAGAGGTAGTGACGAGTAGAGGTGTGCGCCGATCTTAAAATAGTCGGCGGCGGTGCGCCGACTGGTAAGGGATCGGCGGCGGCGCGCCGGAAGAAATTTATAGTCGGCGGCGGTGCGCCGATCGGCGCGCCGATAAATTTACAAAAAATCTAAACTTTCGAAAATAATGCAAAAACATTTGAAAAAGCGTGCGCAATCATTTTTCCGAACACTGAAATCTTACTATCTTGCAATCTGAAGTATCAACCACTTATACAAGGGGAATCAACTGAGGCGTATCTCACCTTTTATATTGTGTACAATGTACAATCACCTATTATTTTGAAAACATCTAATTTAATGAATCCAAGAATGATTAATGAGTTTGCGTAAATGACATGTAAGCTATAAGTCAAATTATAATTTGGAAATTTTAAGTCACATCTTCATACCAGATGTTCTGCAGGCTTCTTATTTCCAACTTATAATTTATGTCATTTACGCAAACTCACTACTATTATCTTTCGATTTATGCAATAACCGTTCCCGTTGCCTTTAGTCCATCTTCGATGAAGGAGTGAGATCGTAGTAGAAGGTTTTCGCAAATAAGAGATTTAGATAAACTTAAATTTATAAGTAATAAGTGCATAGACTACGCCAAAATGATTTTTTTTTCCCAAATTTTTTTAAATAAAGCAGCTAAAAATTGAAAATAAAGATACCCGTGTCTCGTCTTTTTGACGAAAAAACTTGAAACCGGAAAGATTTTCCACTTTATAAATTCCTAAAACATGTGATTTGCGCCATTTTCCACCCAAATTCCACATAAGGTCTCAAGTTTGCCACTTTTGACTGATAGTTTTGACTGATTCACTGAATTTTGTTCTCCTTCTTCTTCCTCTTATATGCACAGAAAATAGAGTAACGTACCCAAGAGTTCACGTTAAGTGAGGATACAGAAAAGACAAATGCTGTTTCGACCTCGGGTATCGATGGCGGTCTCGGGCCAGCGTGATCTGACCATCCTCAGTAGTATCCATCGATACCCTTCCCAAGACAGCAGCCAACTTTTTCTTTGGACTAGTATTTATATGGCGACCATATAAAAGACGAGCTATAGGTAGACCACCAGAGAGATGGACAAACGGAATTAAGAATATTGCAGGTACAAACTGGCAGCAAATGGCAATGGATCGTACGAAATGGAAAGAAGTTGGAGAGGCCTACATCCAGCAGTGGATAGAAACAGGCTGAAAAAGAAGAAGAAGAAGTATTTAAAAATATGCATAAAACACTTGCCATCTACTGATAGAAATAGGATACGTTATAGAAAGCTACTTCGAAGATAACCCTATCGTAGCATCAGAAACAAAATCACCGTCGTACAGTGCAAGTAAGAAGAAAAACCCAAAGTTTCAACAAAAAATTTTTAACAAAAAACTCCTTTCTACGCATATAGAAACATAGCAGCATATAGAAACCTGACTTATAAATTAAGAGCGATAAACATTTGCTAAAACCTTGTACATGTACTCAGGCACACACTTTTGTATAGATTTTTCAATTTAAGTTTATATTTATTGTCGCCCATTAAAATTTCTGAAATCACTAAACGTATAAAATTTCGGCGCGACGAAAATACAATCGGCGGCGGCGGCGGCGTGAGCTATTATTTTTCGGCGGCGGCGCGCCGAAAATTTAGCAAAAAATCGGCGGCGCGCCGGCGTAAAATCGGCGGTGCACACCTCTAGTGACGAGTGTATGTCGATGGTATTAGTTTTAGAGTCCCACCAAAATGGCCGCCGCCGCCATCTTGGATTTTGCTGTTTTTACCTATATCTCAAGCAAATTTTATCCGATTTTCGTGAATTTTTTTTGTTTGAAAGGTAGTGACGAGTGTATGTCGATGGTATTAATTTTAGTGTCCCAACAAAATGGCCGCCGACGCCATATTAGATTTTTTCTTTTTCGCCCATATGGTCGAGTATAAGCGGATTAACATAGAGGGATGAAAGGAACGGCGAGATACATATGATAACAAAAGGGGTTAGCTGCTTTCGTTTCGACATTAGGTACACTTCGTACGGGGTTTATAGAATTGCGCTATGCGCAATTTACACGACAGCTATGCTTTACAGTTTTTCGTCACCGCAATATAGACGATTTAGGTTTACATAAGTGCTTGGGTTACGGATGCACTAGGGTTTGTGGTATACAAGAAAGTTACGGGTAAAGCAGGATGACGTACGTAGCAGATATACGGGACGGTACGGGGCTAAGTCTAGCTTTATGCGACGACTTTCCTTTGGCCTCGTTTGAAGTTATTTTGTCCGGAATTATTTTGTCCATGGGGTTATTTAGTCGAGGGTTATTTTGTCAGGGTTTTTTGATCCGGGGTTATTTTGTCCATGGGGTTATTTAGTCGGGGGTTATTTTGTCCGGGGGAATTTAGTCCGACAACGCTCAATCTCGCATTTTACAGAGAATTTGCTGCAGCTGTTTTTCAGCTGGTACACTCATACTAACAAAACCGCTCATACGTCTCTATACGGTTTTACCACTAACACGCGTTTGCAGTTTGCATATGACAAGTAGGTATAAGAACTTTTATGCAATTCAGTGATGATATATGTAACGCTGCCTGTGTGCAATGTCGTATGAACGCATTTTATCGCACTACTGCGATAAAGGACTTGCAAGAGGTTTTATCTCTTCTACTGTAGTCGCACTAAGATTTGAGACACTTTTTACAAACTTGGAAAGATAAAACGATTCAGTTATAGAGTGGGAATACTACGTAATGTACTATTATTGGAAATTGAGCACATACTACACTCCAACTTGGCCTGCCTCGATATGGATACGTCTCGGTTACTTCTAACAGTTTCACAAATTTGTTACAACAATGAAAGATTTCCGTTACCAGACGCTGTAAGCGTAGCGTAGTACGAAGTACAGTTGATATTTTTGCTAGTAATATAATTTCAACTCAAAGAGACGTTTTCCACTAGTAAAACCCCATACCGATCGCTTTGGAATCGATTCTCTATCTGCCATAACTAAACCATAACAGCCGTTGAATTATATGAAAATCCCTCATACGTATCGTAATGTAATACTGAAGTGGTAACGTGTATGGAATGTATGGAATGGCTTTAATTGCAATTGCTGGAGCACGTAAATTACTTTCGTGTATAAACATTTACTCGAATCATATATTTAGCTAAACTGCACATGTTGATCTATGGTCGAGCTAATTATACTCAATATAAGCGATTTTAACGATCAACAGATGTCATTGGTTTTCAGGTTAGATTTGTACTTCTTAGTGACGATGTTCACGGTGGGCTTCAACGATGGCTAATTAAAAATGTAATGTAACTCAAATTTTATTGTAGATAAATGTTAGTCGATGTCCACTGATCATAAATCAGGGCAAGTGGTCGGAAAGTGGACGGCAACTTTTTGAAATATTTTTGAAAAACTATTTTTTAACGGGTACAGCGTCTCTCCTGCACAACAGTGTCAACATTAAGGTCCTACCATACAGTTTAAATTAAAGGCTATTCAATTACCTTTCGAACGATACCACACTTTCTATATTTGTGTTTAAAAGCGTGAAGTTTGAAGAATATTTTCATATGAGTAGGTACTTTAGTGCATTTATTCAATATTGAGAGCTGAGATGGATATAAGCCGAGACTCTTTGATGTTAATTTCGTATTCTAGGAACTATTCTTGACTAAAACTGACCAAATATCTCGAATATAATTTAGTTTGTTCGATTGATTCAATGTTTTTCAATAAATTGCTTACCGCCGCGAATACTTTTGAGCATCTAGGCAACCACATGGCGCTTAGAATGGTCTTATTTTGTATCAGTTGAATTGTCCTGGATCCCAGCTTCACGACGATACCAGATTTGCTATATGTAGTGTGTCACAGCTGTGCTGTACAACTCATTTTATAGGCGAAAGTCAGTCTACTCGAAAGTACAGAGATCGTAAGATTTTGGACTGAACTCAAAACTCTTTTCATTGCCAATGTTTAGTTTCATTTTGGTTTCTATTTACGATTATAAGCTAAAACGTTCAATAATTTTGCCATGTAGACTGATTAAAAAATCTTCGAAATCTTACGATCTCTGTACTTTCGAGTAGACTGACTTTCGCCTATAAAATGACTTGTACAGCACAGCTGTGGCACACTACATATAGCAAATCTGGTATCGTCGTGAAGCTGGGATCCAGGACAATTCAACTGATACAAAATAAGACCATTCTAAGCGCCATGTGGTTGCCTAGATGCTCAAAAGTATTCGCGGCGGTAAGCAATTTATTGAAAAACATTGAATCAATCGAACAAACTAAATTATATTCGAGATATTTGGTCAGTTTTAGTCAAGAATAGTTCCTAGAATACGAAATTAACATCAAAGAGTCTCGGCTTATATCCATCTTAGCTCTCAATATTGAATAAATGCGCTAAAGTACCTACTCATATGAAAATATTCTTCAAACTTCACGCTTTTAAACACAAATATAGAAAGTGTGGTATCGTTCGAAAGGTAATTGAATAGCCTTTAATTTAAACTGTATGGTAGGACCTTAATGTTGACACTGTTGTGCAGGAGAGACGCTGTACCCGTTAAAAAATAGTTTTTCAAAAATATTTCAAAAAGTTGCCGTCCACTTTCCGACCACTTGCCCTGATTTATGATCAGTGGACATCGACTAACATTTATCTACAATAAAATTTGAGTTACATTACATTTTTAATTAGCCATCGTTGAAGCCCACCGTGTGTTTTTTTCCGCTGCGCGCCGCACCCTTTGTTGCAAGTCGTTTTTCGAGACACGTTTTTCATAAACTTTTTTCGCTGATTCTGATTGGTATAACGATCATTTAATTGATCGATCAGCTACAACCCGGCATCGGCTGATTTTACATCTATAAAAAACTATTGAAATTCGCTCGTCTTATTGAGTTTTACAGTCTACAGCGTACGGATGACTTATTCGTTGTGATGTAGCTACAATATAATAGGATAGAGTGACTCTGATATTCTGAAGGAACATACCCTCGTGTATACGAAAACGATTGCTTTATTCTTACCCTTACAGGGTTTTGTAATCAGGTTGTAATAGATAGTCGAATTCATAATCGAGTGTGAGTCGAGCACCCTAATATAAGAAACTGTACCGGTATTGAGTCGAGCTTCCTAGTTTAATTATCAAAATACTAGGTCCACCTTTTGGCGGGTCAGGTCCCTTTACTGACACTTTTCTAAATGTATTTTTGACGTATTCATAAAAGTCACATTTAATAAATAATATATTTACTATATTACGCAAATGACAGCAAAATTTGATAAGCGTAAGGTGGAATTATTTTTGACCACTTTTTGAGCTCTCAATTTTAATATAAATTTTCAAGATTTTCAATCAACCTCAAATCATAAATAAAATATGGCTCGTGTAGATTACGACCCTCGCTTCGCTCTGGCCGTACACTTCCCACTCGTATGAGCTGTCTTTTATTCTGTTTGATTGCCTTTTTGTTACATCAGAGTAGATGCGAAATTTGTTTTGTGAATATGGAACGAGGACTTTTTCACAAAATAAAAAAGTGCGATACATGTTCTTCTCTTACACTTTTGCGTAAAAAAAGAAGTCCCCGGCACCTAATGTACCTTCACATGGTGACATGGTAATAAATGAAGTTTATTAGTTTTTGGTTCATCGTTAAAAATAACTCAGTTTACCAATATTTTCGGTAAATTGGTACCAATTTCGACTCTATAATGGTAAAGGGATTAAAAATATTTGTAAAAGGAGAGATTTATTGGTAGACCGAGAAAAAAAATAAAATGCCACGACTCATGTGAATTACGGTCCTCGCTTCGCTCTGGCCGCAAACTTCACACTCCATGTATTCCATGTATTTAAAAAAATCTCCAGAAATTAGTTGAGATAATTCATCTTATATTGCCTGCAAAAATTTAACTTTTTTATTAAAATTTCTTACTCAAATTTGATAGTCAACTATCAAGATGTTAGTAGTTCACTAGCAAGAGATGTTTACATGTTAAAAGATGGGCATCGAATTATGAAATTATTCTTCCTACTAGTTTCGTGCACGTCGAAAACAAACTTATATGATTTATTTCATCAAAGTAATCTTTTTTAATTGAGACTATGATCAACAGTATAAAATTCCGTTTTTCTCGGATAGCTTCCAGATCCTTAGTCCTACATAGCCCATCTTCGAACTTAGCCTTGGGAATTTAATTCCACACATTTAAAAAAAAAGAATCATCCAAATTTTTTAAGAATTACTCGTGCCCTCAACGATTTTTTGTTACCCACATTTAACGTTTTCATAGCATTTCATACATTTTCAATCACAGTGAACCTTTTAGTTACCCACATTTTTCGGTATTTTCTGGTGTAATATCCTGACTTTCAGTCAAGGGAATAATGAGTACAGGAAATCGGTAATGCCTTTCGCCTTCCGCCCTAACAAATCGGGTCTGTCACTTTTTTTTTGATCTAAGTCAAAGAGAGTGAAGCAAAATCTTTTGCTTCAATAGTTTCAATACAGATTTTGTAACATAGAACTCTAGTATTCGGAGTTCAACTTACCGCTTCTTTTTTGTCGTTGCTGTTGCTGGATAGAGCCGGAAAGAATCTGCTTAGGCAAATGTTATAAGTATAGCTATTGATATCCTCAAAGTTAGACTTGCTCACAATTCCAACAGCCATTATTTACGATAAAATTGGAGTTGATTTAGATGTCTTATTGTTGCTCATCATGTAGGTCAGTTTTCGATTAGAATTTTGTTTTGTAGAGAGAAGGAGTAAGAGTACGAAGCTGTTGAAAAACAATGAATTTTTCTTTGTAATGTTTTTTTTTATAATTTTCCTTAATCCATACAAATTAACTCTAATGAACATATTTCTTGTTACGAAATATTTAATGAAATAAATGAAAAATCGAGTGTCACATCATTAATCAGTTATTACATAAATGAATAACATTTAAAGAATCTAATGATTAAGACAACCTTATAATAGAAAAAAAGCAAAAGTTCTTTGCTGATACAACTAAACAATGTAAATCGGACAACAGAAAAGAAACGAAAATCAAATCGAATAACTTATCGACCAAATCAATATTTCGAATTTCCTTCTGAGGGTCTTTTTAGAAAGTCCAGTACTACTAAATTGAGTGATGAAAACCTACAATCTAACACATTCTCTTCATTTTCTTTTTTTAGTTTTTTTTTGTGTTACTAACAATATGTGGGTGTGTGTTGTGTGTACAAATCGGGATCTCTGGCCCTCATATTATGCGTCCCTGTGTGTTAATAGAAATCGGTCTCATCGAGATCAGGGAATATGTTCCTTCATTCAAAGCTCTGTGGATGGCACAGTGTTTCGTGGTCTAACACTTGCTGTTCAGTATTGAAATATAATTGACATTGGCCACAACGAAGGTTCGTCGGTGTTTTGTGCGATTCCATGCACGTAATCATTCCCATATGGGATTCGCTACTCGATCCACACAGACGACACTTGAAGCCGTCCAGTTGGGTAGTATTTTGTTGGTTACGATCGGAATCGGCTGACTGTGATGTTTCCGGTCCATTTATGATGTGAGTTGTGACGTGACGCCGTAGCTCTTTGGCTGTGCGGAAAAATACTTGACACAGATCGCACGAATAGGCCGCAGCTTCGGCAGGTGCTTCTGGTACTTGTTCTTCCTCCACTTCTTCTTCTTCGTCAATTTCGTCCTCCTGCTCTTGTTCCTCTTCATCGTCTTCACTCACTTCTTCAGGCTTAATATTTTGAGAATGTGTGGCTAAAGGATGTTGTTGTTTGAGTAGCTGTTGATGTTGTACCTGTTGCATTCGTTGATGAAGCGATGACGATTCTTGTGATTGCTGGGAATGAGATTGCGATGACATGGAACTGCGTGAATTTTCGCCACCAATTTCACTTTGATCAGCTGAATGAACGCTTCCATCGCCCTCTTTGCCACTCAGATGAGTGACCATGTGTGCCAAGAGACGTTCTTTCCGTGTAAACACTTTACCGCAAATTTCACATCCCCATTCGAATGTTGTGGATGGTTTCATCGTCCTAGCATGACTGATCTTATGGTCAACCCATTCCGGTCGATTACTGAACGTTATTGAACATGACTGGCATTCTAATTCTTTTTCGACAAACACTGTTTCGCTAACGGTTCCATTTTCACGCATCATTTTAGCCTCGTTACGTTTATGCACCTCAACTATGTGACGGCGTAAATTGTTTCCACTGGCAAATGTTGAACTACAGTACGGACATGTTGGTGGATTAGCTGCTTTGGTTCGTTTAAATTTACTTTGAGGTACATCGGGCTGCCAAATGTTACTTGGATCTGTCACTTGTCGACCATCAGGACTGCGGAAATGCCAACCACGATGCACTTTTAACGCATTGATTAGCGGGAACGTTTTTGGGCACATGTCGCAAGCAAATTGACCATCGACCATTTGACCCTGGTACGAGGGATAACTGTAGTCGGATCCGTTTTCTTCGTCCACATCGAGCATTGAATGCAGCGGATTGTTGTCCGATTCGTGCAATCGCAAATGCTTGCTCAGAACTCGCTTATCGTGGAAAGTTTGTCCGCAGATATGGCAATTCAAATCTTCATCTCCATAATTCGTTGATGGCTGAACCTTTTCCAGTTTTACGGCCGGATCATTCTCCAGGTCTTGATGCATTTCTTGCAGACCCGAATAAACATCGTCGTTGGAGTGGGTCTTTAAGTGGTAATATAGTTCGGTTTTATCGAAGAATACTTTCGAGCATAGCTCACATGTGGATGGGTTGGGTATGCGTGGATGTTTCTTGTGTCGGTGTACCCAGAGGGATTTTCGTGTTCCATAGACGTTGCCACAGTCTTTGCAGGTATTGTCCGTATTGTCGTGCTCTTCGTGGCTGTTCATATGTATGGTGAGCTTCTTACTTGCATTAAACGTTTCGTCACAGTATCGACATTGCCACCACGCTTCCGGTACAGGCAATGTCGGTTCTTGAATATCTTCGGCGTCCAGGTTTTCATTTGTGTTGTTACCAGCACTGGGAGCAGCTGCTGGTGGCGTAGCAGCTCCATGCACAACACTTCGATGCGATGTAAGTTGTTCATGGTTTCGGTACACAGTGTGACAAATGTCGCATTCGAACATCAACTTTGGCGCAATTTTCGGCAAAATCTTTGGTAAAATGGAACCAGCTGTCGATTCTTTATTTGGCGTCGATCGTAGCGACGGATCATTCTGCATTTGTTGCACGGTTACCTTATGAGTGCGGAACATGTGTACTTTCAGACCTTTGTCGTTGCTAAATTCGGCTGGACAAATTTTACATTTGATGAACACACAGTCGCGAACTTGATGCACCACCAACATGTGTCGTTTGTAGCCGATTTTGGTGTGAATTCTCTTCTGGCAGATACGGCATCTCATGCGATTGCTTACATGGCCGGTACGTTTTATGGGGTTCACTTTCATCGGATTATTATAGAACGAAGCTGGTACCGCAGCTCCATGGGTACGCATGTGATTTGAAAGTTCAATCTTTCCGAGAAACCTTTCGGGGCACAATGGGCATGAAATTAGACCTACGGTCTCTTCTTCCACGACTTCTTCTTTCAATTTCAACCGTTTCGACGCATTTTCGGTGGTGTCATCATTGTCAGCAGTGGCTCCTTCATCATCTTCGTCTTCGTCGAACGTTCCATTCTCAAAATCGCCACCAGTCTCGCCATTGACGTGTACATCGGCAGAAATTTCTAATGCTCCTTCGTCGTCGTCGTCGTCATCATCATCGTTCATATTAAATTCTCCGTCGATATCCATTCCTTCCTCCACGTAGCTGCCATTCGCTTCCGGCATATCTTCCTTTTTCATTTGATGCATGACCGCCAAGTGCGTTTCAAGACCTCTTTCCGTGTGGAAAGAGTGATAGCAGACTGTGCAGGTGAACATTTTCTGTTTGGTGTGCATGTCAAGATGCGCTTCAAGCTCCTCTTTACTTTCCGTTTCCATGTCGCAATGCGTACAATAGAACGTCGAATGATTGACGGCTTGATGTTCGATCCACACTTCTTTGTTGTCAAATGTCATCAAGCACATACGGCAGGTGAACGTTTCTCTTTTAATCTTCGGCATCGTGACACCGTGAATTTTATACATATGCTCGCGAAGCTCAGTTTGACGGGGATAGCCAATATCGCAGGGTTCGCACCGATATGTGTCTGGCAATTGATACGGATGCTTCGATTCCATGTGCCTCAGCACGTTGTAATAGTTATTGTACTGCTTGCCACACACCTTGCAATTTTGTGGATACTTCAGACTAGCATATTGTACGGACGGTGATGTGGGATCTTGATCGTTGGAACTGTTTAAACTCAATGATGCTTCTGGACTGGTCATCGAATCGGGCGGTATTGGCGGCACTGAACCGTCTGGATTTGGTTTCAGGTGTTCTGCATATACGTGCTCTATGTACGTGGCTAAGTTATCGAATTTCTCGTCACAAGTACCACAAATTAGAAACACTATACACTCCATGTTGTTGTAATGTCGCCGCCGAACGCTCGGATCGTCGAACACATTTTTACAGAAGCCGCACTCGGGTCCCATCGTTTCTTTCTTTTGTACATCACCGTGCGCTTCGTAAACGTGACCACGGAAATCCATCTTCAATCGGAACGTTTTCGAACATAGCTTGCAGCCGTACACTTTATTTGCTATAATTTCTTTGGTGCCAACACGTGCCTGTATTGGCGGCAATGGTTCTTTGGAAACGGTATCATCGGCAAGGTACACCTTGTACAAATTCAGGCAATTCTTTTTCTTCAAATGAGCCACAAATAAGGCTTTCGACTGGAATTGCTTAAGACATTTAAAGCATAGATTTCTGGACAGGGTGTCGTAACGCTTCCGCATATGCACCATAAACATTTTGTAGGTTTGAAATTCGCGATCGCAGCATGTACACCTCATATTCTGATATTGTTCCAAGAAGTCAATGTGCCTCTTGATAAAATACAATTTCGATTCCGTCAACAGTTCACGGTACAATTCCGGTTTGGTGTAGTCGTACACAATTGGTGGGATGATTTTCTTCTTTTTCTGCATTGGTCGCATTATTGGTCGTATTATAGGTCGCATCACCGGATGATGCATCGGCATCGTGACCGATTGCGGTGTGGAAGTGTGCCCCATCAGTGATTCCGATTTGATGCCATGTATGTTCCGTTCGTGACGACGTGCGTTCGCACGGTTGGAGAATTTCATGTTGCATACTGTACATGATGGCTGCGAGCCGGGAGTTCGACGGAACGTTGGTGAGAACATGTTGACTGAATTGTCGGTCTCCGATTGGTATTCGTTGCCCAGTTCGGTACTCTGGAAAAGAACAGAAATTGGAAACGAACGTTACGATGGGTTACAATTTAAATTTAAACTGAAGCAAGTAACTCGATTCTCGGTGTGTTATCGTAAACCATAAGGGTCCACGTCCACGCTTTTTTTTCTGTAAAATTATTGTGGACGAAATTTTTTGGAGATTAAAAATTGTAATTCAGAAATTCAGTTTGACAACGCCGAATATAATGTCGATGTCATGCCTATGGCTTATTTAATTATTTTACATTACCCGATAGGAGAATATCTCATCTTCCATAACCAACAATTTTATCAACTGTTATTCCCCTTCGATTCCTATTTCGAGCATTCGAATCAAAAAAAATTTAAAAAAATCCACAGGCTCGTTAGGATGAAAGAGAATTCCAATTGTCGTTATTGATTGTTTCGAATGAAATGAACATCCGGAAGCGGCACACAATTTATTTGTACTGTTCAAGGAATGGAACCATTTACAAATTTGGATGAACAAACGCTCACAGAATTGATGAAGTGTGACCGGTTTCGATTACAACTTGTTTGACGGACATGATAATAACATGGTCGTCGGTATGTACTGCTCGCCGTAGAACTGTTACTCACCAGAAAGCTATACGGATTCACATGATTGATATGGGTTAGGCCCAATGATGTTAGAATCGGTGGTCCACCGCCTTCTTCTTCAGTAGCTGGTTCTTCTTCATCATTCTCTCTAGCCAAAAATTGCGATGGATCCATTTCTTCGTCGTCTTCCACTTCCGCCTCATTAGGTATATCGTCGGCAGGCTCTGATTTTATAAAACTCTGCAAGAAACACGCACAAATTGATGTCACGATACACCATACGTATAAACTCAATTCCGAACACCTACCACATCCACTGATGCGTTACTTTGGGCATTTTTGTAAGCACTGCTGCCACTCGGCTGACTGAGTGCATCTTTTAATATTCTTTGCTGTTCCAGCTGTTGCCGATACTGTTCCATTTGTCGTTGTGCATTTGCGGCCACCACAGATGGTGTCTGCGGTTGGGTTTGTTGTTGGGAGGCATTTTTAAGTCTAGCTCGTTCTTTCGCTAAAAATAAATCCAACATGCCGCGTTGCTTCTTTTGGGCTGCATAGCAGCGATTTTTGAAACTTTGCCATGAATTTAAGTAGCTGATACAGGCGTGACATACGCGCGCCGATAAACGGTCACCTTGATGGATCTGTAAACGGAACGAAAGAAATGTTAAAATTTGATAATATGGGAAATGCGAAACGGTTCTGCCATCGACAGTATGGGGGAATTTTTCACATCTCTTGCTATTCCACATTTTTTTCTTCTTCTTTTTCTCGAAAGAAATTTCATTTCCCGTTTCCAACCACACACCATTTATATACACTGATAAATATACATATAAATACCTATACAGCATGGGAGAGCGAGTTACGTACATAAAGTCTTCGGTCTTTTATATTACATGAAACTCACATAATCGCAGATAAAAAGAACAGCCAACTTTCTTGGCTATGTCATCGCTTCGGCATTTCATTCTTTCTCACAGACGCTAAGCATTATACTTCAGTGTTTCGTCCCGCTTGGGTCGAAAGATTATTGATTTTCCAAGGAACACGTTGTTCTCGTACACATCGTGAAACATGAGAATGGAGTGAAGATATGTGGGGAGTGCGAAATATGGAATTCATTTTTGAGACGGTTTGGGGTTTTTATTTTCGTTCTCTGATTGATGTTCAAATTGTGTTCAGTTAATTATGTTCGAATACACAACTGCATCCCCCCCGACGAAAATCTATTCCGTGCAATATGCATATTACATGTTACAGTTGGTCGAGCTTATCATTGCCTAAATTAAATATTAAGCGTGATGGCGTCAGAAACAGTATTGATGATCTAAGCGGAACGCTGTGTATACAAGTACACGGGGGTGATATATGGTTAAGGTGTTATTCACCTTTCAAAATTATGTTAATTGTGATATATGATTCGTATAAGATGGAGATGATGCTGGATCGTGCTGAACACAGTATTGTCTCTATTATATGTTTGTATATATCATATAGCAGTTAATGATGCAATATTTGAACGCTGGTGCATCATCATTAACATAACCGGGAGAGAATCAATGACACCCCAGTCATTAATACTCATTATCTAAAAACCGAACGCATAAAATGATGGCAATGATGTAAATGATGATGATGATTATTTGGTTATGTATATTTGTGTATGGTTTCTGAGGAGAACAATTATCGATTTTATTTCCACCGCATATACTATAGTCCCAGGTCTGTCTCTATTGCGGTTGTTAGATGGTGGTGTCTTATTTGATTCTCGGCGCGAAAAGGGTTCGGTTCGAATTTAATTTAGCTAAGAAGGTATGCTTTGTATGGGCGAAGGAGACAGAACTCGGATGGTAACAGCGTTTTGATTTTCGTTATATGTGGGATATTATGGCAGCAGATGACGATGGGTTATAAAGCTGTGTGATTTTACGTGGAGTGTGAGGTATGAGAGATGTATGTGGTCGATTAGTTGTGGTTTTGTATTTGAGTATGGATTGTAAATTACGAATGGGTTATATGTATACCCCATTCACGGTATATCAATCTCAAGCGATGGACTGTGTGTTTCAAAATTTTCATGGTTGAGAATTTAATGGAACAAAAATGTCGTTACTTTTCCACAGTCGCATCGCATAAAGAAGAGTCGCAATTTCAATTTTTGTGTGTGTGTGTTTCGGCTTAACACGAAAATAGGTATACGCAATGAAGCGACCTATTTCGCCTAGAAGAAGAGGAAATAACATTTTACGAGACTTAAAGACAATAGAAACATTTTGCCTGTAAATGAGGCGAGACAACGAACCGGACTAATTTTCGATGAAATAGTTGATTGAATTGTGAAATATTTACCATTTTCCGACCGTTTTTTAAGACATTTTGTGAATCGACTCTATATTGATTCTACGAATTTCAAATAAAAATCAACAAAGTTTCTGACTCAGTCATCGCTTTTGTTTCATCGGAAATTTACCCCAATAACCCAATTACGATCAATTAGGACTAATTCATGAAGTATATGACTGGCGTTGCTGTACGCTTCTTCCCACTGTATATCTATACGTATATCTCCAACAAATTTTGTTATCGTTTGCACGAACTAATCCAGTAACGGAAAATGTCTTCTGTGCATTCCACAGACGCTAACTTTTTCTTTGTAGAAGAGTGAAAAAAAACGGCAACCAATACATACTCAGACCACAGACCAGCACATCAATGCCAACTGAAGAGATAAACAACCATCTATTCCCATATCAATCTATCAATATGCACACGAATGTTCCGTAATATAATTGGCTTCGCCACATCGTAATATACCTTGTGAACAATATAGAGGTATATATTATGTACCCAAAGAACCCGAAAGTATACAACGCAGACCATTTCATTCCAACTGTCTTGTTGACCGAAATCGATAAACAACAAAAAAAAACGAAGGAAAAAAATTCAAACTAAAAAGACGAAATAGCCAACCGTATTCATTCCCATCAATTCATATTGAACATATGTCGCTGTGAAAATTGTCTTTCAGTTGTTGCTCGATTAAGGAATTTAATGGAATACCAAATACAACAATGAAAGGGTCTCTCGTTTCACCGCATATATACTTCCAGGCTATTTTACCTAACTCGTTACGATTCAATTTAAACCGACAAATATTCAGTTCCACGGAAACCGACCGCTGTGAAGCCGAGAAGAAACTTCTTTAAAAAAAAAAAAAAAACAGAAGACAATCCGGAGAATGCATTGAAATTGCTATAACATCATCCCAACCCACAGAACTAATTTCACATCGAAATTTCGTTTATTCCATCGATGTTTTAATGCAAAGTTCAAAAGAGTATCAAAGAAACAGTCAATGCTATGCGAGAAGCACCACATTTTTCGATTATACACATCCGCACCACTACTATCACACGCATCCAAAAACATCGACCGAAAAATCCGCTTCAAGTACCTAAACACAGAACTACCAGTCATCCACACGATAGCCGAACGGCAATTCTGCTGCTCTCGCCCATGTTATTCATTACTCATACTCATCCACACCAAAAAAATACCGAAAAAATATAATCAAATAACACAAGAACCAGCACACAGCGAGCTCGGCATAACGTCAATACAGAAAATCCAAGTGGCAAATGCACAGCCACATCTATGAAATATCATCGAACAACCTTGTGTGGTTGTCTGTTGTCTCACCATCTTGATTCTTACGAAACGTATAACCGAAATCCAAAATGGTGGACTCTGCCATTCAGCAGTTCCTATGACTAACTACTTTTTCTTTAAATGTGTACACCAACTCTGGGTTTGATCTAGTTCTCATGTTCAATATATTAATCGGAACCGACGTAAATTCTCTAACATTTTGCGAGTATAATGTCGATTCCGGGCAGAGGTTCGGAATTTTTTTATTTCGGTTTGTGAATCTGGTTCGGAAAAATGATCAAAACTTACTTTGATATTGACACAAGCCTGAATTTTTGATGAAAGGGGCTCTTTGTCGGCTGCAGCGGTCGCAAAAATTGGTACACATTCAGAGTCTGGTGCTAAACACAGTCGACATCCACCTCGTCGAATGAGATTTTCAGTCATTTTTTCCTTCTATTTAATAGACTTTCGATTACTTCACTTTTGCACCAAAACAATTCATTAATAAAAATATGGAAAATCACTTATTTTATCAGAAAATTTTCTAAACAAAATTAATTTAATTTTTTTTATTTGATATTAATTTTCATTTAGATTGAAACGTCCATCCAACTACTTGTCCAACTGCTCGTCACAAACTGAGCTCAGTAAAATGTCACCGAGTTTTACACACCGCAATGAATTGTCGATCAACACAGCCATCTACAATTGAATGCCGTGTCACTTTCACGTCAGATGGAATATGTTTTCTGTGATGATGGAATTTTTCAATTTAAATTATTCGATTGTTGTTTTCGAGATGCGGTAAATTGAAATTTATTTCTTGTTTAATTGATTTATGAAAATTGTCTTTAAAGCTTGAAGTTGTGTAAAGCTCTTAATGGTGTAGACACGCCCAACAAGTATTTGAATGTTTCATTTTGGGAATTTTTCAGTGTATAGCTGTTCTGTCAAAATTGAAGTTTATTACAATCCGATTTGTGCGCCACTAGCGACTACATACTGAAGCATCATGAGAACTATAGGTTTGTTCCAAGGCTGTATAAATTGTCAAGTTTAATACACAGAACCATAACCTCAATAATATTTCTGTGTAAATCGCGTGGGCGACGTTGCTCGATTTGTATGAAATATCACGTTGTTCGGGTGGTTCGGGTTGTCAAAGTTCGTGTTTACAGTTACTTGAAACAAACCTATATCGTAAGTGCGCTTCAGAATTTGAATTTTGGGTGAATCAGCTACGGGCTCGGGCTTTTTTCGAATGTTCATAGTTTCGCTGAGGGTAAAGAAACGCCCTATCGCTAATGTGAGTGATTTAGCAATGTGTTTGTTTACACCTTGTCACTTTTCATTTTCAATTTCCAACGGGATTACTGGCGTCAATAGGTGACATAATTATGTTGATAGGAAATCAAATCGTTTGTTTCATTTTTTCACATCTGATGTACAGGTAAAATTGTCCAAATTTAGAAATTTCGCTTGTTGTAAAATTTTCCGACTACTCGTACCTTGTGCAGTTAAACATAGCGACACTCACGAAGGCAAGAGGCTTCAAAATTTAAATAGCTCAGTTGATTTTTTTTTATATTAAAAAAAAATCCTTTCAGAACCTAGTATGGGGTATGAAGAACGAAGTGGAGAGAAGGACCTTTTACTAACATTTTCGAAAGATTTATTACTAACACATTGCCCCTGATACCCTGTTTCAGATCAAATTTTCGTTATATTAAGATCAGATTGTCATACTCTCATAAATAACCATGACTTCATTTCCACCACCAAAATATTCCACTTAACTCTTTCCTAGGCGTCTAAAACTAACTATTTTCACTGTCTTCGGTATTATATCTTGTACGATACAAAAATAAACATCTGTTCGCCATTAGTGATCTTTACAATAAAAAGTGGATAATAGAGAAAAACCAAAACTCTTTACCATAACAAAAATGTAATCGAAATTCACTTAATGTGGCTTTGTTATAAGGTGGCTTAATTTACAAACCCTCTATACACCAGACACACCATCAGTGTTTTCAATGTGTTTCACACAGACACATTGAAAAGAAATTAGGTTTGCATTTTACGGCATTTTATACCTAATCTTGGAGCACGGTTTATTAGTGCTTAGAAAGGTGTATTATCTACCTGAACCGGTGTGTTACCTAGAAAACGTATCTTTCATTATCTAGTGTTAGTTTAGTAGAGTATCCTGACGCTATAGAATTTGATCAAAAGATAATGTAACACATTGGGCTATAGTTATAATAACGAGGCGAATACTCCGTTCTATAAAGTAACGGCGCGGGTATTTAGTAAATAAATGTTTTTTTTTATATACATTTCGAACTCACATCGGTTCGGCTATATGTAAAAATGAGAAGAAGACAATACGAAAATCGCAATCTTTCTGTTTGAACAGTTTCCTTCATTTCGACTAAGTACGCTACGTATCTGGAAAAATTCCCGTATGAAAGAAATTTCCGGTGTCTGAGCGTATCTGCAATTTAGTTATAATGAAGAGGGGCAAATCATATAGACAGACTATCAGCTTGATGTTTTCGTTGAACACTAATAATTGAAATAGACTTCGGAGCCGCTAAATATTTGCCAATATTCAACCATTTATTATCTGTTGTGTATTGTATCACTGTTCTTGACCCGCATTACCCAATAAGAGTGCGGTACATATCAATGGGACAAATGGTGGAAATTATGTTTCTTTTGTGAACTCAAGAATATATTCCGAAACCTTTGTCCTCATGAAATTTAGACTACTGTCAACGCACTTCAAGCAGTGTGTCGAACAAACATTAGCACTGTAAAAAAATCTGGAAATTTTTTTCATACAAATTAGTACTCTATTTGGCAGCTGTCATTTACCGCACTTTTGCTTGAAGTGCGTTGGTACTGTTCAATTTTAATTTCGCTCACGTTGCTGGAGTAAAAAATCATTTCGTATCGAACAGGTAGGTTAATCTTTCACATACAGCAGGTATGTCAACATTTTTACTAACTGATCTACTATTTCATTTGATTGAAATATTTTCAAGAGATTGATTTCAAATCTTTTACTTCATTTTTTTTTGAAAACATGGTTTTTGTTAAAGAACGCACTAGTCTGAGCTTATCGTTTATACCTGAATTCGTTATAGACAACAGGTGATAGTCATCTTTGCTCTTGTTGGAATTTCCTCCCTCGGTGAACAAATAACTACCTCACTTTTATATTTTTTTCATTTTCTCTGATTTTTAAAATCGTCGCGATTATGGCGATATTCACAATTTCACTGAAAATTTCATTTCATTTCCTCTGCGCTATCCATCCGACGATATTTTTTTTTGCTTCGATCAAGTCCACATTTTATGCAGTAAAATTTCGATCAAATGCTGTATATACCATCGCGTCATATATACACTTCCTTAATACAGAAGAAAATAAGAATTTAAAAAAAATTCCACGCTGCGTAAAATGTACACATAAACAACAAAACTACCAGCAGATGTATCGTTAATTCATCTACCATGACAACCAACACCAGTTCTCACAAATACACGTTTCCCGATTTATTTGAAAATGAATGAATATAAAGAATAAGGGATGCCATACCTGATGAAGCCCAGCAGAGGGTTTGTTAGCTATGTTTGCCTCACATACTGTTCGTTAATATCGAACTACAGCAAGCCAATTCCTAAGATTTCCATTCTTACATTGATATATATAACGAACACAAACGGATATGCGAGCTATAAAACGACATGGTAACAAGTTAGATAACGGACCCTCATACAAAGTTAGTGTCGTGTTGCCCATTTTAGAGAATCGCCAAGTTTACGTCGATTGTATGTATATAAAATACGGAGTTTCATACTTGAGCAGTTGAGTATCACACATTGAATGAAAATCATTCCTTTTATTAAAATACACCAGTAATGTAAAGTCGATTCATCAAACCCGAAGGCTTACTTTCAAATTCGAACGAAATTTTCGTACAGAATTTTTGAATCGAAAATTTCGTCTTGAAGATGTACCTAAAACAAACATTTAGAAAGACGATACTACGATAACCGAGAGCGTTATACATGAAAAATGAAGAAGAAACCCATTATCGATTGCTTCGTACTGGTGTATAGAGTAAGAGTGTAGGTATACCAAACCAACCTTTAACTGTTCGGATTAGGTGCGGGAACAGAACAGAGAAACGAATGTGACGGTTCAGAATTTTTTTTTTTTTTCGTTTTCTTGTATAATGAGGGAGAGGATGTATGTACATAAAGCAGAAGTGGACTGAATATGAAAAATGTCTTTGTGTGGCATTTTTGTACTCAATCGAAGCAGATGGGTCTCTGTTTGAGTGGTTTGTTGGGTTCAGCCACCAAAAATATCGTGCATCGTGGATTATAAATGTTAGCCAACAGTTTGTTCGCTTGAGTTGTGTTGAAACTTTGGTATGGAAACAAGTTTTTGATTTATTAGTATGTTGTGGCTGGTTGGATGCGACATCAGGCTGCATAATAGCGAAAATGTATCAAACTGATCAGCTTCGCATTGGAACCATAATACTCATGTTCCTTCTCCAGTTATTATGCTGAAAATAATCATCAAGAATTTCTAATATTCCAATTTGCATAAACAATTGGTTGGGTTCCATAAACAAAATATTTGACAAAGCGAATGTTCAATTTGTCGTCCAAGGATAGCGTACCGTTCCTCATACCCGCAAAACGAACCGAATCAATAATGCCATACCATTTAAACGAAGGTACAGTCATGTCTTTACGTCTTTTTTATTAAAAACAATCCAAGAATATGAGAACCAGCAGTCAGTTGTGTTTATGGTCGGTTGAGTGTGGAGGTAGATTTTAAGCATTTTCTGAGAAATGAAGCGTAATTATACCGTACACATATGCACGATGGCAGAGCGTGGAACGTTTGCCTTTACTATTCATAAACTGCGTGAAGAAGGGTTGTTAGGCTGGTAATATGGGGAATTTCCATTTTATTTTCTAAACCATTTTCCGAATCGAGGATGACATGTTTTTAGTACAGCTTGTCGGATTCGTTGGACTTTGTATTGCATGTAGAGGACGTGTATCATCGTTTCTGTATTTTTTTTTTTTTTTGACATTCGTTACGACTGATGTCCGGTTTATTTACAAATTTTACAAAAATTTAAAGAAAAATTATTTCTCCCTAACGAGGACGTCGAAGTTTTGTATTCAATTTCGGTTCGGATAGGACCACTGGTGCTGCTTTCCGTCTTGGCCTGCCCGATGAAACGCTGCTCGAAGTGGACGACTGAGATGTCGTTGATAATGTTCTGCTCGATGTTCTCGATTTGGATGATTTGGCTGGAATGGTTGTATCGTCCGATGTATCACTGCTAGCATTGCTGTTTCGATATGGTGTACTGGACACTAAGCTTTGTTCTTCCATGTTGCCGTAGGTCAGACTTATTGACTGATCGGACACGGTGGTGGCTTTCTTCTTGTTCGCTGGCAATTTCTTTGACGGTTTTGACGGAGTGGACTTATCAAACGTGTCACTGTCAACACTAATTACCGATGAAGTATTTTTGCTGATCGAGTGTGTGCTAATGGTATCGTTGGCCGTTTCATTTTCCTTATCGGAATCATCGTCGTTCGTTATGGTTGAATCATCGTGAGCAACGAGTATTGAGGTTTGATTGAGGGAATAGGAATTTTCGGAATTATTTTCCGCATCACTTTCCTCCTCCGATGATTCATTTCCACTAATGACCCCATTATCCACTACGCTGAAAACAGTAAATTCACTTTCCTCACGAGCTACGCCGTTTCCTTGAACACTAGTTTCGTTCTCCTCATTAGTTTCGTCATGGGCTTTATTACCTCCGTCGCTTTCTTCATCACTTCTGTCGCTTTCTTCATCACTTCCGTCGCTTTCCTCATCACTTCCGCTGTTTTCTTCATCACTTGCGCTGTTTTCTTCATCATTTTCGCAGCTTTCTTCATCGCTTTCACCACTGTCTTCATCACTGACACCACCTTCTTCAACGTTCTTCCCATTGTCTTCAACGTTCTTCAACGCTCTTGCTACTTTCTTCATCACTGGCACCACTTTCTTCATCACTGCCACCGCGTTCATCGTCACTAGCGTCACTTTCTTCATCATCTCCAACTTTTACTCCATCAGTTTTACAACTTTGCTCATCTGCCAGTTGGCTTTCTTCTAAAATTTCGTTGCCTGTTTGTACAGGACTTAAAACGCCATCCAGACTGTCCTTGCTCTCTTCGTCACTTTCAACTTTACTGTTGTCGATGATGGTATCGCTTCCACTTGCACCACTTGAGTCCGGTAGCTCGGCAGAAACGTCAGCAAAAATTTCATTTTCATCTTCCTCCTCGATGGTATCCATAGAATCTGCTACGCTGTCATCATTCCGCCTCTGCGATCGACTTTTGTTCGAATCAAACGATTTACTAACTCGGCGTGAATTATCAACGTTCTGCGGAACTGACGACTTTGGGCTACCTACAATTTGGTCTACCAAAGCATTGCAAGTTTCATGAAGGTTATTAGCACCCGATATGCTGTTGAATGTGTCTGCGTTAGTTTTAAGAATGCACGTTAACGAAGTGACGTGAGTTATGTACAATTTCGTGATCTCATCGTATTTAGTCTGATATTTGCAGCAATCCATTCGTAGTTGCATTAATTCGGCCTCAGAAGCTCGCAATGCATTTTTCAGCGTAGAAATTTCGATCCGTTGTGTACTCAATGTCCTGCTGATTTGTTTATTGATCAGCATGTACTGCTTCAATTTGCTGTCGACATCTTCCACAACGATGCTACTCGAACGGTTATTTTCGCCCATAATAAATGGCAAAATACTTGTTCGCTGATTGCCGTTACACGAAAAATGATTTTTCCGTTTCAACAGTTAAAGCTCAAATATAATTAACACAAAAAGTCGGTCCCGGATTATAAACAAAAAGAGCACGCGTGGACGAACTTATGTCTTTCGAAAACACAATGTTGACAAATCAAATTTTGCGTTCTTAGGTAGGGTAAATATAAGGATTGCTGTAATGATGGTGTCACTCTTTGTAAGTCCATTTTTAGACCATAATTTGTGTAAATGTTGGTTTCAGTTGAAAACATAAAAAAGAACCAGTACGGAGGGTGTACAAAATATAGTTATTTGATCTTTGATACATTCAGTAATTACGTTGCAAGATCTTTTTACTCAATATAAGCCTACGGAAAGTGAGTCATAACTCCATCCACATGAGAATTAAAACTCATTTGTGGGGGTGAGTGAGTATAATAACTTATGTAATTCCACGAAAGGGCCTAATCACTGAGACCCCGCTAAATGAAATTCGTCTATGAAAAAAATGAAAAATGAAAAATGAAAAAAATTCCAGAGGTGCAATGGGGTAAACAAAAATTACTCGGAATATGATTGTGCATTGAATAAATATTCCTTTTCGGAACTTTTGATTTTGTCAAGCTAAGTGTGGCGTTTGTAGCTGGAGCCGAGGGCTAAATTCAATGTTCCAAACAATTACGTAAGCCATTTTACAGCTCTAAATATTATACAGATTCCCTTAAAAATCGTTCTAAGCTGTGATTTTCTCAGGCCCGTAGCCAGACCACAATTTCAGGGGTAAGTTTTTCTGAAAAAGCTTGCAAGTCCGAAGAACCGAGTTTAAACCTATCTTTTATTAAGCTCAATGCACACCAGACGTCGATAACGTGTTTCGATCAAAACCCTATGATAAGCATCAAGGGACAAAGAGAAATTTGATCAAAATACTTTTTCGACTGATTTCCATTTAGTACGAGCGAAGCGAGCGTTTTTTTTTTCAACAAAATATAGAGGTATGGAAAATGAGTACTCTAGTAGAAGAGAGAAAAGTGAAATCTTACATCTTTTCTGAATAAGAAAACTTTTAAATTTCGAGTTTCACCTTAAAGGATCTCGAGTATTTTCTATATTCTAAAATTAACGAATAAGCTCCGAAAAATGATTCGAAAATACTGAGCTTGTTATTTCAAAATCAAGATACAAAAGTATCTATAGAGAACGTAAACATGAAATCTGGGCGATTCACTTCATCACAAGATAGTAGCAATAGTAGTCAAGGAGATATGAGAGTTCTCCCTATTAGATTTTACGCCGATAATGTGACCCACAGTATTTCGTGTTCACGTTAAACGTCACATCGAAAATAAAACCATTGCTCTCAGAGATCTTTTCCCTCGTTCAGTGCTTAATTTACTACTAATTTGGTGAAACTTAATAGTGTGAGGAAGAGGAATTCAATAAAATAAAATATCTGAAATACAGTTAAGAGTGATATCGCCGAAACATTGAACAAAATCAGACATTTTGGGACAATGGGTCACAGATATTATTGACTTATAGCTCATTCGATTCGGTGAACTTTTGCGAGTAAAACGTAGTACTACGTTTGGTGTCATATATTTTGAGCTCTAAAATCGTTTTCTCGCGATTAGTCGAGTAAAACAACTTTGGGAAAAAACTCTCGCTCAGGGACTAGGGAAAATCACCTATTTTTAGCCCCGTACGAAGTACAAGGGGCTAATAGGATTACGATGCCGTGTGTAATTGATGGAATTCGAAGCAGACGGTAAGGGCAAAGTGTTTGCCTATGTTCATAGATAACGAATCCGCAATAAAAATTTTGTCTGTCCGTCCGTCCGTCCGTCCGTCCGTCCGTCTGTCCGTCCGTCCGTCCGTCCGTCTGTCCGTCCGTCCGTCCGTCTGTCCGTCCGTCTGTCCGTCCGTCCGTCCGTCCGTCCGTCTGTCCGTCCGTCCGTCCGTCCGTCCGTCTGTCACGTCGATATCTTGAGTAAATCAAATCCGATTTCAAAAAAAAAATTTCCCTGAAATATAGTCGAAATAGTGAGGCTAAGTTCGAAGATGGGCAATTTTGGGTCGACCCCTCCCGAGCTGGGGCCCCATAACTGATTTAACGTTTTCCGAAGATATCTGCGGCCATTCAAAGGCTAAACATGTAAGTGATACGTCAAATAAAAGGTATTTACAATACCGATCGACAAAAAAAAAGTTTATGGAAATCAGATGATCGACTCGTTAGTTAGACCCTTGGAGTGAACTAGGTACAGGGTGGCAAGCCGTTTTTGCTTGTAGGTTGGCCAAATTTGAACGGATTTCGATGGATTTTGCTTTATTAGATAGGTATTGACCGTACCAATCAGGGGAAAAAAAGTTCTTGGAATTCGGTTTACAGAAGCGTGAGCTAGGTCTCTTGGAGTGAGCTTATATGTGGCTACTCGGCCGTACAGTGAACGTGGTGTTTTTTGTTAATATATCGAGTAAACTTTGACCGAATTTCATGAATTTTTTGTTGTTTGAAAGGTATTATTGAATGTAAAGCAGCTGTACTAATTTCCACCTCCTAACAAAATGGCCGTCTGCCGCCATTTTGGATTTTTGTAAAAACAATAGAAATCGGTGAAAATGATACTTACAAAGTTACTGATCAGTGGGAAGTGATTGGTTATGTGTGTGGGGTGTTTCAAGCATCCCAAATATGGATATCTATTTATAAATATATACAGCTATATTGAGCTATATAACGGTGTAGATAGTTCTTTTGAGCTATATACTAGCATATTTATTAGTAAAATGTTTATTTATAGGTAAATATAGGTTAATATAAATTGTTGCGCTATGCGCAATTTTTAAGACGTGCACATTTCATAAGAATTTTAGGTTAGTAGGTTTAGGGTAAGAGTAGGGCGACCGACGAACTAGGGTCGCGTACGCAATAGATGTACGGGTTCGTACGGGGCTCAGTCGCAGCTAACGCTCCGACTGTTCTGATGGCTCGTTTCACCTAAAATGATTGATATCACCAACAGGTCAACATGGACCTGGTGGTGTGTATACTCAAACTGTGCGTCTCTTCAAGGCCTACAAGACTAGCTAAAAAAGTTTTTTCCCAAAATTGTTTTACTCGACTAATCGCGACAAAACGATTTTGGAGCTCTTTTGGCAGGCTCTTTTTTTAAGTAGCCGTTCTATCGTGGTAGAACACGCACGGGGGCCTCTGTTTGGGCCCATTGTGCCCATTTTGGCAGGCTCTTACTTCATGACCTCGAGCGTCGACAACAAAATATATGATACCAAACGTAGTACTAAGTTTTACTCGTAAAAGTTCAACGAATCGAATGCGCTATAAGTCAATAATATCTGTGACACACTGTCCCAAAGTTGTTCGCAGATTTCGCGATATCACTCTTAAAGTCAAGGCAAAAATGTGCACACGTTTGAAACAGCTGATTTTGTAATTTGATTTGTATTGGTAAAACAGCTGTTTCAAACGTATGCACATTTTTGAATTGACGTTTACTGTATGTTGACTGTTTGGATTGCATTGATAACATTAAATAGTCTCTACCTGGGTGGTTTAAATTAAACTACTAAAAAATATTTGCCAATAAAATTCTTAATTTGTAAATTTTGTCCTTCATCTAAACTCAGTGAGTAGATGGTGGTTATTATCTTTATTGTTGATAATAAAAACTGTTTCTTAGGTAGGAATTTCTCAATTTATCGGTGGATCTATAAACTGAGCACTTCCCAACTTTTGATTGTCTTCAATAACTAAACTTTGCGCTCAATAAAGTTTATCCAAATTCAACCACATTCCACCAACTGGAGCAAGAAAAGGTGATGATGGTTCGAATTTCATCGGTATTGGCGATTGGTTATTAATCGATATCTTGTAGTTCTCTATTAATTTTACGACTGCCACTTTCGCCTGCATTAATCCAAAACGCGATCCGATGCAATTTCTAGGACCTGAAAAACCGAATGGAAATACACGAATTGATATTTTTCGATAAGCATAAACTTCGATTATTCAGTTTAACATACTGATCATCCAACGCACTTCAAGCAAAAGTGCTATTAATGACTGCTGCCAAATAGAGTACTTTTCGTTTGAAATTTGATCCCCACTATTTTTACAGTGTAAAATTTTGTATGAAGCACTGTCAAGTTTCAGTACCCTATTTGGAATACCACTTTTGCTTGAAGTGCGTTGGATCATCACATAACATTACCTTCCCCAAACGGCATGAATGTAAAGGGATGACGCTGCTTACAATTTTCGGGCGTAAATCTTTCCGGATCGAACTTATCTGGATCTGGGTAATACTCAGGATCGCGATGAAAAGAGAAAATATTTAAGTTCACTAAGACTCCGTCCGGTATAACCAAATTTGTTTCCGGAATCGGAAAATCTTTATTGCATTTCCTGAACGTATTCGGAATAGGCGGATACTTGCGCATCACTTCATTAACAACCATGTCAAGGTATCTGAATCCGAACAACATTTCATATGTTAACTCGCCGTTATTATCATCAAGTCCTGATTTTATTTCGTAACGAAGTCTTTCCTGTACGTCAGTATTTAGTGCTAATTCGTACATTGTGAAACTGATCAACGTCGAACTCGTTTCGAAACCTCCAATGTAAACTATGAAACTTTCTGCCGCCAATTCATCCGTTGTAAACAAATCTTTTAGGCCCAACAGCATGGAGACGAAATCGTTTCTGTCGATATGATTAGCCGTGCGATATTTCATAGTGTCAATGAAGGCAGTGTGGAAAAAAGTGGCTATCTCTTTGGGGTTACTTCGGAAGTGTAATCTCCGGCATAAATCTGGGAAGCTTGACGATAGCAAAAATTTCAAAAGATCAAGTTCGGTTGGAGTGCTTAGTCGACGACTGTGTTTCAGAAATATGGAATCGGGATCATCCAGACCTATTGCAATAAAATTAAGAATTTATTAAATTATTATATTTAACATTGTTGGTTCAGCCTGATCTGGCTTCGTAACACCGGGAGTGTAGCTCATGTGCAAGGGTGTAAATTAGAAATGAAATGACTACAGTTCGAGGCTCAGGGGGCTCAGAGGTTCGGGGATCAGGATGGAAGGGGTCCACAAAAAATTCTTACCAACCCTAGATGTCAAAAAGTGATTTTAAAAATTTTTTAAAATTCATTAACAACTTGCGCAAATTCACTGAAGCTGAATTTGCGACTACTGGTAAAATCTCATATTTCGACCTCTACCAACAATATGCTGCGAGATATTTTTTGCCCTAATTAGTGTTTTTCTACTAATTAGAGTCCAATAAAACAGAAAATTTTTAATTTGGAAAAATTTGGCCGAAGCATTATGTTTGGTGTGTCGTCAAAGTTCGCCAACTATGAAAAATTGAGTAAATTTTAAACTTGAAAATTCTATAATCGACACAGAAAATTATTCGATTATTGCTCAAATGGGCTTAAATTTTTGGGAATGTTGCCGGCTATCCAAAAAAGAAGAGTTTTTGAAAATCGTCTGTGAATGTGTGTGGTGTGACTGTTTGTTTGGCCCCAAAATTGAGGCAAAATTCCTCAACGGAAAAAATCGATTTTTTTTGAAAACGTTTAAAAAATCACGGATTCTAATTTTTTCGACTCTAAAGTACCCACAAACTTTAAATTAAATTATTTAAGGCAAAAACAAAGCTTTTCGCACGTTCTCAAAAAAAATTGATTTTCTCCGTTGAGGATTTTTTCCTCAATTTTGGGCAAAACAAACAGTCACACCACACACATTCACAGACGATTTTCAAAAACTCTTCTTTTTTGGATAGCCGGCAACATTCCCAACAATTTAAGCCCATTTGAGCAATAATCGAATAATTTTCTATGTCAATTATAGAATTTTCAAGTTTAAAATTTACTCAATTTTTCATAGTTGGCGAACTTTGACGACACACCAAACATAATGCTTCGGCCAAATGTTTCCAATTTAAACATTTTCTGTTTTATTGGACTCTAATTAGTAGAAAAACACTAATTAGGGCAAAAAATATCTCGCAGCATATTGTTGTTAGAGGTCGAAATATGAGATTTTACCAGTAGCCGCAAATTCAGCTTCAGTGAATTTGCGCAAGTTGTTAATGAATTTAAAAAAAAATTTAAAATCACTTTTTGACATCTAGGGATGGTAAGAATTTTTTGTGGACCCCTTCCATCCTGATCCCCGAACCATCGCACAATCGCACACCCCTACTGTACAGGTGAGTCAGAGTTTAGTATTGTGACTGAGACGTAGAGCTTGCAGTTGAGCATTACACAAAGTATTAAATAAACTCACATTTACAATCCAATCCAAACGCAACATTGCCAATTACATCACCAGTGAACCGTTGAGCCCATGACCTCATCTCGAAATTATGATTTGAATTTAATTCATTGTCAATTATGTCAACCAGTTTATGAGACAGTGTGAGTATAATGTCGAACATCATCTTCATTTTACCAGACGTAAAGATCGGCGACAAACTTGTTCTTCGATCTCGCCAAACTTGTCCTTCGATAGACAACAAGCTAAATATATGTACATCCCAGTATAAACTCCAGCTACGAAAAAGTATGAAAACCTACTTAGCGGACAATGGATCGTCCTTAGCGTTATAATAAAATCCACGTTCATGAAATGAGGAAAAATCTCGAACGAAAATACTCTTGCATAGCTCTGGGTCAATGGGTAAGATTGTTGGTTTCAAGAAAAAGTAAACTCCGACCGCTGCAGCCTTTCCTTTGTATGTTTTGTAATAATTATCGAATGCCTCAGCGGAAGTTATTGTGGAACCAACACCTCCGAGCGAACCGAATGGAAAACTAGCTTTAGGTGAAACGAAACCACGATTATTCCAGAAATTATAACGTCGTTTCACCCAATAATAAGCAAGTAAAAATACTCCGATCACTCCATACAACAAATCCATTTTCAGAGAACGATTGCCGTCAACTAAATGACCGAAACAATTTAACTTGTAAAATTAAGTATACAGAGTTGTTTTTGTCTGCTGGTCGTTGTTCGCTTTAATTAAAGTAAAAACAAAAACAATTTGCGATAGCATGAATGTTGTACAAAGACAGAGACAAATGGTGTTGATGCCAGGTCGTAAATTTTTTATTCAATTCGATGATATCAGTAATCACATTAAGTTAACATATTAATCATCAAGGTTTAAGAGTGATCCACCTATACCTATAGTTCCATTGAAAGAAGGATTATTGAAACTGGACGAAATTGGATGAAGGAAATACTTTAAAGCGTGAAGTAAAGTAGAATCACCTTTGAGTCAATGATGATAAACAAATGAGATTAAAATTTTAAGTGAATCTGTGAATTCTTCAAACAATTTATATGAAGGTGAAATACAACGGTTCTCGGATATTCAAATGGTTGGTCGGTACCATCCGATAGCTAGAGCCATTTTGAGAAAATCATGGACCAACTTTTGCTAATAGGTTTACTCATTTTGGTTCGAGAAGTTGAGAGATTACATATGTCTCAATATAGATAATATAGCAAAATCCACCCTGTTAAAGCAAAGGTAAATCACATAATCACAAAAAGAATCGAACTTTATTGATGTTTTGCGGTATGATGGGATTCAGGGTGTGCCACAAGAGAAAAATGTAAGGCCGCAGAGGACTACTTCCAGGTAGTAATTTTTAGGAATTATATTTTCAAATCCAGCTAGTAATTGAAGAAATATAATTCCTTCGGGGATTAACATTGTGAATTGTGACTAAACAATCATATTAACGTTACTGGTCGGTCAGCTACATTATCCATATTGCTATAGGAAAACATATAGTTTTGATACTAAATGGATAAAACACTCATTTCACTGTACTGCAAGAAAAGCAAATAAAAATGGATTTTTTTAAGATTTTAGGGTCACCCTGTTAAGATTTTAGAAAGTTTTTGAATAAAGTGAGATCTTTATAGTCACTTCCTCATTCACAATAACCCACAAAGTGACATTTTCCTTATACAAAATGTGTCATTTTGTCAATTATTGTGAATGACGTGGCGCGACGAAATCCCTTGGAAGCATAAATCATTTTAAGGATTTTATGTTTTGTTTATTTACAAGTTTGCATATTTATTTGAATTGGAAATTTAGAGCCTCGGCAATTCTCCGCTATCAAAATTTTTTCTCCGCCAATAACGGATTTGTTCCACAGTTTTTCCGTCTCTTTCCATCGCCGAATGTTTTGGATGTCCTCCCACATAACTCAGCGGTTTCGCTGATGGTAAATTTTCAAAATCTGTAAAATCGTCCACCTGGCCAAAAAATGAAGATTCTGTCCACTAAAATTCCAGAGCACAGAGTGTTCACATTCTGTTTATAAAACAAATTCCGGTGTACAGAGTGTTCACATTCTGTACACGGAAAAAGTCAGGCGTACAGAGTCTCTTTCCATCGCCGAATGTTTTGGATGTCCTCCCACATAACTCAGCGGTTTCGCTGATGGTAAATTTTCAAAATCTGTAAAATCGTCCACCTGGCCAAAAAATGAAGATTCTGTCCACTAAAATTCCAGAGCACAGAGTGTTCACATTCTGTTTATAAAACAAATTCCGGTGTACAGAGTGTTCACATTCTGTACACGGAAAAAGTCAGGCGTACAGAGTGTTCACATTATGTGTACACAACTCAAAATGTGCACAGAAACCAAGAACATGTGAACAAATGATACACAGTTTGAGTACGGTTGTGAACTATTTTGAGCACGAACTGTGAATTTTTCACAGTTTGTTAATATTTTGTGAACAGAAGTCGATTCTAATTTATCGTTTTACCGACGCGCGTCTATCAGCGGACGCCTGAGTTTCTATGGTGAACGAATAAAACTTGCTGGAGATGATAGAGCGTGAAAAACTATGGAACAAAGCCGTTATTGGCGAAGAAAAAAATTTTGATAGCGGAGATCGCCGTAGAATATGGGTTTGAAAATGCAGACCTCCGCCAATTACAATAGTTTTGTATGACCAGTTACCTCAGATCAAATTTTTAACACTTTGAGGCAATAGAGAAAGGACCAGTCTAATGCCTGAAACTACGATTTTTTCTTGAAACTAGAGTTTTCAGTCTTTAAATGTAACGCAACAGAACGTTATTGGCGAAATCTGCCCTTTTAAGTGAATCATCATCCATTCTCCGGATTCTGCGGTTTAAGTCCAATATGAGGTTGGTAGCCCAAATTTGGGGAGATATGTCTATAAAAGTGCTATTTCTCGGTAGTCATTAAATGGTTATAAAACTTTTCGAAATAACATCGACGAGTCAAAATCTACTTCACTCACCAACTAACCTGATTGCTTTCGAATGACACCGACCTTCAGTTTTTATATAAAAAAATGTAATTTTGGCAACGTCTGGGTCGAGATGATTTTACCTTACTTCGAAGCAGAATGAACCAAAAATCTTCTAAAATTTAATTTCGGGTCATTTGGTGCAATTGTGGAATTATAGCGTTCGTTTCTACAGGGAAACAAGTTTGCAGAAATCATTTGAGATTTATATGAAATAAACTAGAATTTTCAAAAATTTGCTAAAAACAAGTATTAATTTTTATGGTGGTACCCCGAGATTTTCGGCCACCGGTATAATATGCGTCTGGTCAACAGCTTTCAAGGAAACATGTCATGAAATTCTTAGGATATGAGAAATGTGCTAAGCAGGACTTGATTTTTTCTTTTGATTCTTGTAATTACAATCAGAGGCTACTAGGTAAGAAAAATCTACATTCTACACTAGTTTAACAAAAGATACGACCCTAGAAAAACTGTTGGACATTTAAAGTATTAGGAACGTTGTAGTGGCTGCACTTTTTATTACCAAACAAACACACAAACAATCTTTATTGTTTTGAACAATTTTTGTTTAGAGTCTGACTTTGCTCATCGGTAGTCCTTTCACGCCCAATCCAGTAACTTTGAATAGTGAGCCAGCTGGTGGTGGTTGAGGTCCAGAACGTTCGGTTGCCGCTGACGTAACATAAAGAATGTCCAAATTGGGTCCACCAAACGCTGCCGACGTAATTTGTTCGGATGGAAATTTGATTTCAAGGACAATTTTTCCGCTACTGAAATGGGCGACAATGAAAAATTAATTCGTTTTCGTCAAACGTTTGACGCAAGCGCTTATCTCCATACAACGATCAAAAATCTGTTAATTCTGTTTATCGCACCGTCTAGTATTAGCTGTCAAATCTTTCACTTCTTCATTTTTACTACATGTTTTACTAGGCTGAGCTTATAGATTATTTTTGTTGTTGTTGTCGATAACACATTACTGACCGTTTCTGAAGAGTTTACGATTAGACACTTACTTTGGATCAATTTTTAATATTCTCGATCCACCCCACGTACAAACATATAGATTGCCCTCAGCATCGATAGTCATACCATCGGGTCCGAAAGATGGTCTTTCGCCATTATCTCTGAAGTCAATCAAGACTTTTTCGTTTGCTGGAAGCCACAATTATTAGTTCTCTTAGTCTAGACATCGATGCCGAGTTTACTTACAAATATTGCCAGTCTTGGAATCATAATCGAATTCCTTGACATCCGATGTGCACGTGTCAATGTAATAGAATTTCCCCTTTGCAGCATTCCATGCCAATCCGTTTGAAACGCCAATGTTGGTTCGGAGAACACTCAACTCTTCATCCTTTGCGTATTTATAGAAACTTCCCTCAGCAGCGTCGAAAATATCGCCGCATTCCTCCAAACGCATGGTACCGCCGTAAAATCGACCGGTTGGATCAGCCTTTGCATCATTGAAACGATTGGTTTTATACCGTTCGCCCTTTTCCACTTCCAAAGCGATACGAAGTAGTTTCGCTTTCGGTGATTTTCCATCCCAGCTAATAATGCCAACACGACGACCAATGCCGATGGCAAATTCGTTTTTGCTTCCCTCAACTGGTATGATGAAACCGATGACTGGTTCGCCATCTATTATTTAGAAATAGAAATTCGATGTTAGTATATTCTTGGGTAAAGGCACCAGTGCCTGGGTCATTTATAATTTCATTGGACAGTAGCAATGAAATGATATTTTCAGAAATTTGTTGCACTCAGAAATAAACAAACATTTTGGTGGTCATTCATCCAAGACAAACTCAAGAAATTTAATAGAATGACGGCCGAAATTGCTGTATTTAAATCAAAGTACAACGAAGGAGCGCCACATTTGCATATTTTTTCAAGTTGTTTAAAATTCAAAATGCTTTACCTACGGTCGCTCCATAAGTCTTGTTTTCCGCGTAATCATATCGATTGATTGAAGCCTTGTTGCCGTAAATGTCGATATAGTACAAACTTTGGGTCTCAATATCCCAGTGTGGCCCTTCACCGAGTACTGACAGGGGCGATGGTACTACTTCCACTTGGTATGAAGCCATCTTTCAATCAAAGACAAAATTAAATTATTTTTTATTTGTTTATATTGACGGAGCGATTTTCATTGATTGCTGCCCGAACAGCCGGAGAGCGAAATATTCATTCGATACTGAAGAAGAATACATATAAATGCTATGGTTATTACCGCAGTTAAGATAAGGTAATAACATGATGGGATTGTCTTGTTTGTAAACAATAAAGTGCAAAAATAAATAAAAGATTAGCGTGTGTGCAGTTACTTTTTGTCTAATTGCGATTGTGCGCTGTAATCTGCTTTTTTCGATAATAAAATCAAATTGCAGGGGCTTCTCGATAAAAAAATTCAGTTGATAAGGTATCATTAAAATAAGTCAGCCGCGGAATTGCGATTTAGATTTATCAGGAACTGTCATGAACATAGGGCAAAATGTACTGAATTGTAATACGTCGGTAATTGTAAAGTGGAGTCTACTATTTAGTTAGATAATGACCTAACTATCTTCAAGAGGAGATGCAGTTTTTAGTGAGCAGTAACTTTTCGGAAATTACACGTAAAAGGTTTAACATTGGTAATTCGAGTGGAATGAGTAAAGATAATTGCAATTGTAATAGATTGAGACTTTTCCTATAGTAAATGACGCATTGTACAAACAATCATTTCACAGACACACCAAGTATATCAAGTATATTGGATCTATTACTTCATTCGATCTAAGTTAATATGTTTACTTTACTAGTGAGGTAATGTGGCCTTTCCCTCACTAGTGAAGACCCTTTCCCTCGCTCGTAAAGTAAAACGCCATACTTTACACGTGAAATAATTTGATATCTCGTATCCAGATGAGTACTTTTACTCATCGTGACTGGTATAGTCTTCACTGGTATAGTAATGTACTATTATCTAATATTTTAATTTCAAATCTTTTACTTCGTTTTTTAGACATGGTTTTTGTTTTATAAGAGCATGTCGTTTAATACTGCATTAGTTATTGCTAACAGATGATGACAAGCTAACAAGCATGAAAATGGAAATTCTTTGCCTTAGGGGGTCTGGCGAAGTATGACCCGCCATGTTAAAGGTATAGGAAAATGGAGACGATTTCCAAAAAAAAACTTGGAAAACAATGATATAGTTCTTTGTGCCTCCGAGAATTGATATACGACTCTTTTCAGCACTCATTTCAGTGTTGTAAAGTGACTTATTTCAGCACCCGTTTGATGTGATATTACAACACTCAAAGCAGTGTTAATATGGAATTTGTATGAGTTGTTATAGCATTCGTTTGAGAAAATGCAAAGCAATGTGATCGATCAAATTTGAAGAGTGATTGTTTACAATGAGAATTATGATTTTTTGTGCTCTTGTCTATTTCAATTCTCGGTTGGCACAAAGCATGATGTGTTACAAGTATTGTAATGTTGATTTTTTCAGCACTAGACCCAAGTTTTCCTTACGAGCGGAGCAATACTTGTAACACAACATACTATTACAACACTTCATTCTCCTATTTCAACCTTCAGTCAACCAACAATTTAAAATAACTTAAACCTCCATAAAAGCCAAACGTATGGCGGTGTCAATTACATCTGTTAAGCAATATAATTTACATAATTAAACTTCTTCAGAAAACGTTTCGCCTCTTAAATAGTCTCCGTGTGTTTTGTACAAAATCTATCACTTCAATATTCTCCATACATATACAAGAGAACAGTAAACAGAGCTCATTGCAAAGTCGTCATTGTCGATAGATAGCAGATGACTAACAGGTTCTATAAGGTTCTATAAACATGAACTTGACAACATATATACACAGGAGGTTTAGATATATAGGCGACAGTCTTCAATTTTTCCGTTTTTTTTTCTTCTTCCAATATTTTTATAATGTTGTCCAACTTTTGTAATTGTTGTTGCAAAACTGCGTTTTAAATAGATCTAATTTATCGCTTGTGACGGTCATACTAATTGATCCATTGACATTGACATAGCACAAACACAAATAATTATCAGAGCAGAGAATAAACAGAGGCTATACACTAAACCACAATAGTAATAGTAAATGGAAATTTTCTATTCGTTCATCTTAACTATACAAAGAATAGTGTGCAGTTAGTATACTCACAACTTCCATTACAATAGTACACGACAATAACACAAATAGTTTAATCATTTCGATTATTTTACGATTAGCACAAATAATTTATAATCCACGGATAACTACTCAACGCAAAGATTAAAACTGAATTTAGTTATATATTGTACAGGAGCCACCCAACAAAAGCTAATGTCCATCCAACTGATTTAGCTCTCAGCTGTATCTTGACCATCAAATCAAATATGAATCGATCTTTATAAGCGGCTCGATTTTATGTAAAAAAATATTTAATTAACACACCAAGAAACCATCACTTTAAAATATTAATCAAATGAAAATATTTTTACTTTTACTTTTTATATTTCGTCGCATAATTTTTCAAGACAAACCATTTACCATAATTCCAATAATGGAATCAAATGAAATAAAAGTCAAACATTTATTTATGCACAAAAACACCTACTATACGTTTATACGCTAAATCGAAACGAGTTTAATGCTTACATTTGATTGATATTTTTTTACTCTCCTTCAACATTTACATAATTCACCTTTTCTCAGCTATAGCACTTTTAGCATAAATGCTAAATTGAAACCGTTCACTCAAATGGTTTCAATTTTTTTATAATTATTTGGAAAGAACAGTGTATAGTCGATTTAGCCGGTAAGACGACGATGTGTATAATACACAAAGTCAATACTGGCAGTGTAGAAATCGTCTCACTTATACACACATTGAGAAAAAGTCAAGTGATCTGCAAGTGGACTCATACAATGAAATTGGCTACTGGAATATAAATACTATCCATGCAGTGCAGAATAATACAATCAACAATATATGTCTTTTGTACTGGTAGAAGTAGAGCTGCTACTCATCGTTCACTTTTCATAATATTTTTGCGGCCTGATGTGTCTGGATTAGCAAGTGTTAATCTTTGTTCGATTGAGTATCATATAATCGTAGAATATTGAATGTATCTCTCGACCAATTTGAAAATGATCTTCATTAACAAAACTTGATTGAAATTCTTCGTTACATTTACTTATACTCATTAATCGAATCTTACAGAGGATTTTCGTCAAGTTTTTCTGTCGTCAATAAAGATCATTTTAAAATCAAGTGCGTTGAACTTTGAATGTTCAAGTCAAGAAGAGAAGAGGATTAAGAATAAATTATGAGTGACATAGGGATCTAGATCTAGTTATACTTAGTGAAAGGTTATGTGTGTTATCATCGAAACGAAATTATATTCAAAATTTTGCTGATAAATATTTATGTTGATTAACCTTTCACAGACGGCATGCCGGCAAGCACACATCAAAAATATAGAGTTATCGAATCAATAATTACTTCATTCGATGCAAGCATTTTCTACATATTGAATTCGGATCTATTACTTCATTTATTTCAACACGTATTTTGCTATATAAGACGACCTCAGCTGGAGCTCATTGATTTTTTTGTCGTCCGACATCGTTGTCGGCAACAAATGATACTCAGCAAGCTTTTTACGAGAACTACGTTCATGACCAGTAAGTAAGTAAAGTTTTCCCGGGAGTAGCGAGAATTTTATGATTGATTCAAATTTCGAAAGTGCATACAGTGTTAACGGCAAGAGTGATTGAGGTTCGATGTCAACTCCAAACATTGAACAAAAGAAAATTCGCTCATTTTGACATTGCCCTCAAACCACGGCCTCAAACCCGATCAAAATAAACATTTTCCAAAATTCTTCCCGTTAACACTGTATACGTTCCTTCCAGTCACTATTTATTGTATTCTCAAATTAGTTCTCACAAAAGTTTAATTTCACCAAATCAACGGTTTTATTACAATATTTGAATGGAGTAGCTGTGATTTTTTAGTGATCACGTGTAACACAATCGTGTTGCGTGTAAAAATACTGATTTCATGACCTTATTCAATGTCAAGCTCAACACTATCTTACTAGAGAAAGATACGAAGAAAACTTTGCTTGCGTTAGTAAATGGAAAAGAACCTCGATTCAGAGAGAGAAAATAACTGAAAAAGATTCTTGACCTTTGTTTCGCACAAAAATCGTAAATTTAAATTAAAAAAATGAGAGTAAGTGATAGGAAGTATCTCCTAGATACATAGTCAATTTGAAATAAATGGCCTATAATTGCCAGCTTACTATTCTGAGCGAAGCTTCAAACAAACTAGCCACCATCCAACATTACTGAAAGTTAGTCCTTCAGAAACCTCTAGTGTGTATCACAACAAAATCATCGAATCTTGAACTTCATTTGCGTTAGGGTATCACTAGCCGATATAAGAGAACACTAGTCAGAGCTCATCGTTTATAAGAACCGTCGTCATCGGTAGCAAGATGACTAGCCGTCTCTATTAAGTTAACACAAAATTTTAAATTTCCTTCTTAACCAAAATTTCTCAAAACCACAGTCAAGACCTGGCAAAGTGCCGGTCGATTTTTGATAAATACTTAATTAACCAGAAAACTGAAACTACACGTTACCTCTTTTCGTTTAGAACTGAAATCCAAAAGTGGAAACAACAAATATTTAACTAAAGAAGCCGAAACAGAATTTTTCGTTGAATTTATATAATTTCATGTTTGATCTTCGGTGACCTTTTCATAAATACACCAGCTCTTGTCTTACACCATGTTATCAGTTTTCAAAAAAAATGTCGGAGCAATGGGGATTTGTTGCTTATCGTACGAACGGAGAAAATTTAAACAAAAAAGTTTGGTTTCTTGAGACAAGAGACGATTATTTTTTATCTACAGTTTTATGACCAATGAACAAAGTCTCGTTTTGTTGGAATTTTTTTACATCCAGAGGTAATTAGCTAAAGCGAGAGTAAACTTCCGGCCAAAGCACCTAGCAGGGTAATAGAGGTTTTTACACGTCAAATAGAGTAGTATTTTGATACCAATAATACCATTAGCAGCCTTAATGGTAATTTTGCAATGACATTAAGAGAAAAAAAGGTATGGAAATATTCGCATACTTCGATTAACGTACTACTCTATTTTTTTCTATTACCCTGCTAGGTGCTTTGTTCTGGCCTAAAATAACCTAATTTGTCACATCTAAACGTAAAACGTCATTAAGGTAGGTCGTTCTAATTTAGGCTGTATACTTTGGGGAGGTCACGCAGATGCAGATACGCGGGTTACACACCATGTTTCATACAAAAAATTCACAACGGCATACAAATTCAATTTTGGTGAATTGGTTTGTATGGAAAAGGTGTGTTTCTGCGTGACCTCCCCAAAGTATACAGCCTTGGTTCTAATGTCTTAAAATAGTACATTACTATACCAGTGAATTTGATATCTCGTATCCATATGAGTAAAGGAATCCGAGGGCTACAGCCCGTTGATCGTGTAGTTATAAAATTATTTTGCGAGTATAGTACGGTGTTTTACTTTATGAGCGGGAAAAGACTTTTCCGTAATGAGGGAAAAGGAATACACCCTCACTAGTAAAGTAAAAATTTGTATTGCACCCAATATAAACGAGACTACTGTGATATTTGTTTCTATATCATGCTTCATTTGCGGGAACAACAAAGATTAAATTTATGTCGAGTCCGAGTAAATTTCTTAAATTACTTACTCCAACGCACTTCAAGCAAAAGTGGTACTCTAAATAGGGTACTGAAACTTGACAGTGCTCAATACAAAATTTTATTGTAAAAAGAGTGGTGATAAAATTTCATACAAAAAGTACTCCATTTGGCAGCTGTTATCATACAAAAAGTACTCTATTTGACAGCTGTCATTAATAGCACCTTTGCTTGAAGTGCGTTGCTTACTTAGCGCCTTTGTCAACCCAAGCAGGTTTTGGCTGACTATACTAACTTCCTCCATACAATAGGCATTTTTACAGTTCATACGGAACTTTTTTCTCAAAATTACGTTTGAGCACTTTTGTGGTATGAGTATGAAAGGTTCTGAAAGAACGTTCTTTCAGAACCTTGTGAGTATGAGCATAGCACTGTCAGTGCGTTTGTATGAGTTTTTTTACAGAGAAAGAAAAATTATAATTGGTTCCATTAAAAAACTAAACAAAGTCTCATCGTAACGTAGTTTTATTAGAATTTAGCAAGCTTCAGGTACAGAAACGAAGGAGTGTTGAAATACGCCAGAACGCGTATTGGGACAAAAAAGAAAAAAATCATCGCATCGGGAATGGTAAATAACTAATTTTTTGTTCGAACATTCGATGTTGATTTGACGATCCAATGTTATCGTCAAAGCGATCGGCAACCGGCCTAAAAAGTTTCAGGTATTGCGTACCCTTGTAGAAATTTACTCTTGGTAATAAATTTATCGGATCTTCTGGCAATGGAGATTTTTTCGATTTTAGTAACTAGCGATTGTGGTCCACGGGACACTCTATGAATAGCAGCATTTAAAAAATGAAGAATAGCGTGAATAGTGTCATGCCCGTGGTGTGGTCCCTTCATAGTAAACCCACAACAGCGAGTTCTTATACCTTTAAGCTTAGGCGGTAGTGGTCGCAGAAGTATTTTTCTTTAATCAGCCACTAGTGATGATACAACCAGGTTGGATCTATTTGTTGTCTTGTGTGTCTGGCCTAGTACTAAAGTCACCTAATATTTGAAAGAAATTTATCGCTTATCGCAGAAGATATTCGATAAAAAGTTGTTCAGCCAGTGCTACATTTTCAAACAGATCTCTATCGCTAACACGACACTTCAAAGGTCGAGCTCGTAATGAAACAAAAATTCATTGAAATAAATTCGCTAATTCAGCCTTAAGAGTGATATCGCCAAAACTTGAACCAATTTTGGTGAAAATGAATACCATGGTTCGGCGATCCGGGCAAGCTATAGCTCGTTTGAATCGTCTTTCAATTCTGAGAAATAGGGATCTTTTACTTTTTCTGTTAGTTTCCCATTTTCGGAGTGAACACGTGAAAGTAATAGCATGTCAATGGGTCGTGAAAACAGTTTTTCGGTGATAGCTCGAGATAGAAATCTTTCTAAAATGTGAAATGTTGTAGGAATATAGGCCTCTAGCAGACCTTCAAAACGAGTATAATCATCGGTAAGGACAGCCACCCGTTCTGGACTTATGACCCAAAATATGGTGAATGTTTGGACAGTGCTGCTGGCTTGCAACAGAACTTTTCCGCGGAACTGACTATAGGGTGTTGCAGCTGGACTTACCCTCTTTCGTTCCACGTATAATACACCCCAGAAAAATTGTGTTGCAAGCCACAAAGTTAGTCGAAGTAAAATGTCGCTCCAATAGACCCATATTTTTCAGTGTTTTCAACTTGTTTTTGGTGTTCAAACAGGCTGGAGCGATAGGAATGAAATAAACTAAATCAAAATTACATGTTCAGCTCGAAATTGTGCTGAACCGTGCGATCATTGTCCTTGAAAATGTTGCTTTCCTCCTACTTCGTAGTAGGTGGAAAACATCATTTATTTGACTTCATAAAAATATCAGGAACTCAATTGCTTTCACCGAATATGGGCTTATTGTAAAGCAGAGATGCGCATCGTTCATTTGCAGTCAATAAATGGTCACCCAAGATGTAATTTGTACTTCACAAGAGGTCACGACCGTTCCCAGCTATGGAAAATGTATGAAAAATCGAGTTTTTTTACAAAAATATTTTTTCTGTGGAGATTTTAACTGCTTTTAGTTAAGGTCTTAAGCTATGTATTCTTAAAACAATTGTTTTTGTGAAAAAAACTGGATTTTTGACACATTTTCTATAGCTGGGAACGGTCGTGACCTCTTGTGAAGTACAAATTAAATCTTGGGTGACCATTTATTGACTGTAAATGAACGATGCGCATCTCTGCTTTACAAAAAGCCCATATTCGGTGAAAGCAATTGAGTTCCTGATATTTTTATGAAGTCAAATAAATGATGTTTTCCACCTACTACGAAGTAGGAGGAAAGCAACATTTTCAAGGACAATGATCGCACGGTTCAGCACAATTTCGAGCTGAACATGTAATTTTGATTTAGTTTATTTCATTCCTATCGCTCCAGCCTGTTTGAACACCAAAAACAAGTTGAAAACACTGAAAAATATGGGTCTATTGGAGCGACATTTTACTTCGACTAACTTTGTGGCTTGCAACACAATTTTTCTGGGGTGTATTATACGAGGAACGAAAGAGGGTAAGTCCAGCTACAACACCCTATAGTCAGTTCCGCGGAAAAGTTTTGTTGCAAGCCAGCAGCACTGTCCAAACATTCACCATATTTTGAGTCATAAGTCCAGAACGGGTAGCTGTCCTTACCGATGATTATACTCGTTTTGAAGGTCTGCTAGAGGCCTATATTCCTACAACATTTCACATTTTAGAAAGATTTCTATCTCGAGCTATCACCGAAAAACTGTTTTCACGACCCATTGACATGCTATTACTTTCACGTGTTCACTCCGAAAATGGGAAACTAACAGAAAAAGTAAAAGATCCCTATTTCTCAGAATTGAATGACGATTCAAACGAGCTATAGCTTGCCCGAATCGCTGAGCCGTTGTTTTGAAATTGGTTCAAGTTTTGGCGATATCACTCTTAAGGCCAGGTTAAGGCGTTTACTATTGCAAAATGTTCACATTGCGATATAAAGTGCCTTAACCTGGTTTTAAGTCAATTAATAAGGTCACACATCACACTGGAGTGAGAAAATCAGGTAGGTGGAAATAAAACGCAAACATTTAACGAACTTCAATAAATCTAGCGACCAGCTAGTCTCTTTTTTAATTTGTAATAATAAATGTGAAAAAAAAAACAACTTAACCTAAAATTCTGATTCAGCTAAATTGATTTTTTAAGAGAAATAAAAAAAACATTAAATTTGACCGTAATAAGTAGATAAGGGTAGTGAACCGGATAATAATTAATCAAAGAAAAATTAGAGGAAGGAAAATTAAGCTTCAACAAAGAAAATACTCTTTCCAAAAATGAAAGATTGCAGAAATTGTTAACAGACTGCGCAGAGATAACAAACTTCACGCGACATTCTCGGCACATTTTGTCATTTTGAAGAATTTCAATATTTTTGTTTGTTTCTTCCCAATAAGTAAAAGTAACTCGAACGATAAGTTAAATTATGAATTTCATAGCAAGCGCCATACAATGTCGCTGCATTATTTTATATGTTAGTCTAAGTATTGGAATTATTGCGTATATTGGTCATCCATTTTTGATTGCTACTTTTGAAACAGAAACCAATCCCAACGACATTCGGACAAGCTTCAGTTACTGTTCGTTCGGTGTGTATGGTGTTGACGGCAGTTCTGGTTCGGATACAATGTAATTCCCATATGTTGGCGTCGATGGCATTGGTGCAGCCGACACTGTCGATCCGGACGCCTGAATAGGCATCGGCATGGTTGAATGAATCGGTACGATTGAAGGTGGATACCAAGAACCCTGCGGAAAAAACATATCCACCATAGTTAACCACACACAATGTTACCAGTTAGCCGTTTGACATTATATCCCAATTATGATACCCAAGCTTTAAATGAAATCAGGGAACTACCGACCGATAGAAATACTATTGGTAGTGTCCAGTGTAACACACCAATTTCCATATATGGCGACGTCACAATACAAAGATCGGTTAAAATAATTTTTTTTGTTTGTTTACCTGATGTTGTCCGATTTGTAACGGCGGCATTTGACTTTGGTAATAGAAGCCACCATGTGGATTATAGTATGGATACGTTTGTGTCAGATCGCTATCGACATTCAACGGTTCAGCGTACATCATTCCGCCTGGTACTGGAACCGGATACGAAGCAAAATCTGCGAACATTTAATTTCGTGAAATTGTTTCAACTGAACACAATGCAGTTCGTGTTTCGTACTGTCATTAACTTGCGGATACATTCCGTACACGAGTGGTACACCGTACATTCCAGGATCACCACCATCCGTATAAATGGGCTGCGGTGCCGGCATCATCGTCGGTAATGATGGATCGTATTCGGATGTTCTGACATTCGGGTCAGCAGTAGGTACTGCATCCGGGTAATCTGTTGTTGCTTGGTTGTAGTTGTCCGGTGCCTTCTGTTGATTAGTTTTTGATGCATCTGAATCGCCAAATTGACGTTTGCCTTTATTAAAGTCTGTGCGATAGTTCCGGTTGTTCGTCTTTTTGTGTGCATTCACCGCGTTGGGATTGAACATTCGACGGTATTGATTCTGGCCTTCATTCGGCTTATTCTACAGATAAGGTTTTATATGACAAAACGATAAGACAAAACGCAAATACACGTACGGTATGTTGCTGCTGTTGTTGATCTCTTCCTGCGAATGAAATAGATCTACTAAAGTCATTCGCCAGTTCGCCCATGTCTTGGAAGTTATCGTAATAGCCTCCAGAGTATCGATTTTGGCGTGCCGGAAATGCGTCATTTATTATCCCCTGAAACATTGCGGAAACGGCTTTGCGAGGAAAGCGGTAGTGCATGTAACGCATGTATTCATGACCCAAATTATAAAAGAATCGAAGCGTCCCATAATCCACTCCTTTAAAACGGGGAAACAAATTCGTGAGCTTGATTTTGGATTCTATGGACAAAACTTACCTCTTAGATCGCTACCATCTGGAAACACGCTTGGCTGAGCATTCAAATTTGGTGGATACACTGACCGTAGTAATTCCTTATTTTTGATCATTGACTGCAAAGGGACGAAGTGGCCGTGGCCGCCTAAAACGCAAATGTTCATTAAACCAGCCAATTGAGAACGTTAGCTCAAACACTCACCATAGCCTTGAGCCATAGATCCAACGTCCATCTCTACATTGTCCATATGTGAAAAGACAACCGCCGCATTCGATCTTTCCACGTAAGGCATATTGGTCGGATTTCCATAATGTACGCGCGGCTCAAATTCAACATTCGCCAATTCGGCTCCGGTTTTACCTGTGGTCTTAGGATCAGCGGTCGGATTGGGACGTTTAGCTGTGGAAGTCTTATTATTATCCGGTTTCATCGACTTTTCCCCGCCACCAGGATTTTGATTCGACTTTTTCGCCGGAGCATTTTTATTCGGCTGATTATTTCCTCCGGCATTTTCGTCATTCTTCGACCAACGGTTCGATGCATACTGTGGTTGCGTAATGTACTCATGATACTGATCCGGAATGTGCATTGGTTTGGTGAAATAACGAATGTCCAGATAGGCTTCGTCGTCCTCAATTTTCGAGCATTTGTAGCTGAGCTTACAGAGTTCATTCGAACGTCCGTTGTTGCTGTTTCGCTTTCTCTTCTTATCGGTGCGATAGCGATGCTGAGGATTCGTCGGTACCATCCACGTAACAGATGGAATGGTTTGGATTGCTGATATCGGAACTAGCCGATAATCTCCCAATGTTTCAACGTACACAACACATGAATTCTTTTGCGGACGCATCTCTTGGATGTGACAATAAGACGATTTATGATTTGGATCGATGTTGTCGATAATACATTTGACGCCGACCTAGAAAGTTTTAGCATAAGATCGCTGTTATGAAACGGAAAATGCTTGAGATTCGATAAAATTTCTTGAAAAATTGGGATCTTCAAGAATTTGTATCGTAGGAAAGCAGTGCAGAGGAAAACAACCATTCTTCAATTCATGTGATTTACCAGCAATGGACGGCGAAAAAAAACCTTAAAAAGCATTTTACCTGCAACGAATCGCCCTGCGACCATTGTTTAAAACGTGCACTCCTACGTGCATCTCCCCAGACGTCAAATTCAATGTTCCGATAGATGTGAGTGTCCAACGCTTTAGCAACCTTATATGAAAAAGGTTTTATGTCTGAAAGAAGATAATTTTTATGTTTAACAATGTGAGAAATCACTTTTTCCATCCGATCATTTTAAGGACTTATAGCTGCTCAAAGGAGGTAAAATTTCCACTTTTCAGATTATCACAACCAGAAATTGACCAATTTCCCGTCTACCAAAGTTTTCAAATAAGGGAAACCAGCACGGTACTCACTTTCGTCGAGCAACTGACGCACACAAGAGACATTTCTGCGCGGTAACGATGAAGCATAAATGTGATCCGAAAAGGTCCACGAATCCCCGGCTGGCTGTGGAAGCAAGAATTCCTCCAACTCAACCATTTTCTCGAATCGTTTGTTGTGGAAGTGGCAGAACAAATAGTTCTTCAAAATGCATTCCGTTTCGTCTGGAAAACAAAGGTTCCAATTCAAAAATAATTTCCAAGTGAAGAAGTTGGCACCGCTGCAACCATCGATTTACCTGCATGATCCAATATAAAATGTCTTCCATCTGATAGCGTCAAACTCTCCTGCGACTCATCGAACGGCGACACTTCAATCTGGCTGATGTGAGTACCTTCAGGTGGATCATGGAGCATTCGCTCAACGGCATACACAACATCGGGCAATTTGAACACGTGACTATACAGAATCTCATACGTAAGAGCTGGAAAAATGAGAATAAAAGGATACATTAGGCAACGTCGTGTCAAGTGTGCTCACTTACAAAATATGAACTTACACTGACTAAATGCAACGGATTCGATGTACGATTTCTGAAAAACTGTGTCAAAGTGTTTGGGAGGGGCATAAAACACTAGAAACGTATCTTCGAATTCCTTTTCGTAAACGAACCAATCGCCCATAGTGCCACCTTCCAACAGGAACACATTTCTTTTGAAACGGTACGCCAACGCCGTAAGTTCCGTAAGTGTGCCGAAAGTCCTAGGTTTCGCCAATTTCGCCAAATACTCTTCGAAGGTTAAAGTGGTACCGACTACCTGTAATGTCCGATTGAGCATATCAAAATCAACGACACAGACAACGTAAAATGTTGTGACCTTACCACCTTTTCGTAGATACTTGGATACATGGCCATGTATCGAACACAAAAATCTCTGATGTCCAGATGATGGATTTGAGCGCCATACATTTGTTCAGAAATGACGCGAAACAGAGAAGTTGCATCCCGAGCGGTATGCTTTCGATAGAAACCGATTTGGTCCAAATGCTTGTCAAATGGATCTGGCGCCTCTATACTGCCCGTTGTGAAATACCGGTCTTTCATGATGAATTGAAACCAAATTCGCTCACGTTGATGTGTTACGCAATATGCTAAGCTACAGTTCAATGGCAATATTTTGATGTCTTCCGGATGTAGCAGTTGGAAAAACAAAGGAAATCAAAGATCAGTCACCGAATTTCGTAGAGCGAAAAAAACTTTTGTTTTGTTAGGTTATGAAGCACGAATTAGCTGCACGGACGAAGATTCGAAAAACGGGGGAACAAAATACAAAATAAATTCGGTAGACACTAGTTCTCACATCGAAAATTCGCAAACAAGTATAAATGCCTCACATCACATCCCAGCAATTTGTAGATTTATACTTTGTCGTAATTTAATTGATCGTTCCGCCATTGTAAATAGCACGTGTCTTTTCTCACCTGATTTTATTATTTCTCGTATTACGTTCGACGGTAAAGCGCAATTGCTCTGATTTAGATTTTCAGCCGAAAATTTTTCGAAACAACATTTAACGTTTAATTAAATTGAACACACAACTGACAAATTCAAATGTTGAACTGAGACATTTCTTGCATTTATGAAAGAACCTGCAACGGAGTAGTTGATCTAATTCCTGTTGTTGTAATGAGTGTCAGAGTAATTCAAGTGAATTCGTTTTTCCGTTTGGAACAATATTATTTAGACTGAAATAGAAAATGGAGTAAAGTTGTTGGTGCCGCTTTGTCTTAATGACAATTGAATGTTTTCTTGTTCTACTGTCTAGAACTTCATTGGTGGATGATTTTATTTGAAAAACAGTTTCAAAACGTTGAAAACGCAGTCGATTGAATGTTAAGTTACATTCACACGATCTACACCACAACGCAGTTAGTGCACGTTATTTAAGAGAAAGCTTTTTTTGGATAGTCGCGAGAGTACAAGTGTTGACTTCTAATCGATTTTTGATTTTAGTGGCCAGTCGGGATACTGGTTTTATTTCGATTTTCTCATCCTTTCGTTACAGAAAATGAAACATCAACTCATACTCTTTACGTGCCTAAAATGACTTTACGGCCACGGTGCGGTTGAATGAATTTTAACTGATTATTTCGATGCACTTTTGATATTTTTGGATATTATTAGTCAGCTCGGAGCCCTGAACAAGGTTCCACAAAAATTTTTCATTTTCATCCGTACCGTCGGTGACAGTGGTGCATAGCCTATCCTGTCGACAGAGAGAGTGGTACAAAACTGGTTATGGTTGCAATCGGTCGTGCCTGAAATTCTAATAAAAATTGTATAAAAATTGTTCACCATTAGTGCAAGGGAAGCCGGCAGAGACACGCTAAAGTTTAAAAAACGTGATTTTCAAACAGTCATACAGGCGTGGATACTTGAGGGATGAAGCTAATAGATAGTTATTGCAGTAGAGCAACATCTTTTTTACCAATTACAAAAAAAAAGATTTTTGGGGACAGTCTACGTAGAGGCCGACAGTAGCTCAAAGTTTTCCCCTCATATTTGGTAAAATTTGCGAGTTTCAGAGGCACCTGAAACCCACTCTTTCAAATTTTTTGTTATTAAAATGGGTAATTCTGAAATGCTGGAAGTCTCAGCTGTCCATTGACACCACACTTGCAATGACTCATGTCAACAGTGCCGACATGTTGCGTGACTAAGTGAAATGTGTCCTTCTACGACCAAAAAATTTGAAAGAGCGGGTTTCAGGTGCCTCTGAAACTCGCAAATTTTACCAAATATGAGGGAAAACTTTGAGCTACTGTCGGCCTCTGCGTAGACTGTCTCCAAAAATAATTTTTTGGTCATTGGTAGAGGAGATGTTGCTTTACTGAGAGAACTATTTATTAGCTTCATGCCTCAAGTATCCACGCCTGTATGACTGTTTGAAAATCACGTTTTTTTAAATTTAGCGTGTCTCTCCTGGCTTCCCTTGCACTAACGGTAAATTTTTTTTGTACGATTGTTATTAGAATTTCAGGCACTACCGATTGCAACCATAACCAGTTTTCCACCACTCCCTCTGTAGACAGGATGGGCTATGCACCACTGTCACCGACGGTACGGATGAAAATCTAAAATTTTTGTGGAACCTTGTTCAGGGCTCCGAGCTGACTAATAATATCCAAGCAAGCTCTTTCCAAGGTAGAAAATTGTGTCAATGTCAATGTCATAACCGAATCAGATGTGCGGTAACACGAAAGTTTGTTACAAACGCCATTTGCTCCCGTTGACACCAGTCACCAGCTAAAACCAATGTAGATGTAGTGTGAATGTGAAAGACCCTTTTAAAGAACTAACGTGTCCGTGATGTTTTATTCCATTCTAACATTGTAAAATTCACTTTTCCATCAACGAACAGGATTGCGTAGGTGTCCCGTTGGTTGTATCATTAGGAAAAATAAAAAACGAATTGAATTTGGTAAACGAAACAAATTTATTTTGATTTTTAATTTTGCCTAGTAAAATTCTCCCATTACTGTTATTCGGCTCAAGTAGGGCTGAGCTTTACACGTTAACAAATTCCAATTTTGAGTCACATTTTCAAACGATCCTTTTTCGCGAACTTTTTCCAACAAATTTTGCGGATTGAACTTCGGTTTCATTGGCAACGTGGACTTCAGTACGGACTGGACGAATTCACTCAGCACGGAATTGTTTGTTACCTGATCGTCGGTTACCTTGTCCTGATTGAAGAAGGACTTTAGTTGAGTAGAATTGAAATTTTTCATGTCCTCGATGTTTTTCCCACTGTCTTCGCCATACGTTAGAAAATCGGTACGTTCGGAAGATTCAGCCGCGGATGTATTCACTACTTGACTGTCGTTGCTGGTTTTCGTGTCATCTTCATGATTTTCTGCACTTTTTGCTTCATCATCCACTTGCCGATTAATGGGAAGAATAATACTGTCGTCCAAATTGGATGATGTGGTCAGTTCGGTGATGTCGTTCTTCAGACCGTGATCTCGATTATACTTATTGTCCTTCATCACTTTCATTATTTCGGCGACAATATTTTTTCTCGTTTGTTCCGGATCGATATGCGTATGGATGTTTACGGTAATGTTCTCGATTTCCGATCTTGCTTTTTCTCGCTTATCTTCGTCAAAGTTAACGATCTCAAAAATATCGCCCAGATACTTTGCCGGATCATAATCGGCAAGAATATCTTGCCGTGGCATATCGTAGCAGCAACGTAAAGCCGCCGGATCGATCGGATGAGCTTCGGTGTTAAAAATGAAACCACCGGCATCAATGATACATTCACCATTCGGCGTTTCGATTATAGTTCCAGTTTGACCGTCGTTGTTCAGGAAATTATCGGGGTCGAACAACAGATACAAATACTTAGTGGTCTCTGCCAAAAAGAACGATTCCATCCGATCTTCTTTGCGGTGGTCTCGAACGTTTTTGATCTACAATTTGAATAGAGAAATGAGGCTGTAGCATTCACAATGAGAAACAATGAACATAATCAATTACCGTAGCGTATCCACATGGAGTCTTTGCGCTATGTTGAATGCTACGTAGGATATCTTCACCGACCTCCAACAAATACGGATCTTTTGTCGCTCGGTACAAATACATCACAGATTCGATCAATTCAGGTCGCAGCGGATAATTTTCTCGATTTGCACCAGCCTCAGCATTCGGAATGTTATAGAATTCGGGTAGAAAACCGTATTGCTTCCAAACGGTATGGTAGTTGTGTAACGTTTTCATTGCCGAAGCTATATCGCCGGTCATACTTAATAAGCCCGGCCAGTACGCTTCCAATGACTGGAATACTGGCAACGTTACTTGCCCTTTGTTCATTCCCACCCAAACATGCCAGTCATCTCGTTTCAGGTACTTGTCGATTGCAATCTTTCCTTCATTGAAAATTTCCATCAATTCAGGACGATTCAGCATTAATGCCCCCTTCACCAAGTACTCATAGTATGAGTCAACTCCTGCTCCGATTCCGGCATCTTGAGCCGTCCATCTGCCGGTCTGTACGTCGATATGATTTCCATAGAGTCCGATGGGCGATTTATGGTGGTACAGTGTGTGCAGTGCGTTTAAGGCAATTTCTTCATAAATTGGATCACCGGTCAATCGACTCAATGCACCAAATTCCACAATAAACGTTCCAACACCGGCCGTACAAGTTACACTAAAAATGAGCAAAAGAATTGTTGAGACGATGAAACGTTGGAGGCTCAACTGCAAAATGTAAATTACCTCGTCTCGCCGGGTGGTACACCCGATTTTAGGTTTACCGTTCCGTAAGGCATTCCTGTTTTTGAATCGAATGCTGGTAGTAACCGTTTTGCTACATCCTCTGCCATTCGTAACAGCGGCCCATTACACGGCCATCCAGGTTCCAGGTCCGCGCCAGCTCTAAACGTTACGGAAATGTAATAAAAACAGTCGACCGGTTTTTCGCTTGTGATTGTACTACCTATGCGACATCAAATGAGCTGATAACAGTCCACCAACAATGCGAATATTTGTTTCAAATACCGAAACGTTGATGTCCGAGTCAAAGTTGATCTTCTCCGTTAGCAGCTTTGTAACTCTCACAAATTCCGTATTATTTCCCATTACTGCTAACGTATCTAACGCGTCGATTAGTGTCAACGAATAGCTGCAACGACAATGTGTTTCATTTTCTTGGATCTCTCGTGGGATCTGGCCGGACTTTTGTTTCTTTCTTATTGAATCGACACTCACCTTCCCCATGTATCGACGCCATCACACGACAGCGGTCTAAGTTCATCGAATTTAATTGCATATTTTAGATATCCATCATAAGCATGGGAAAACATTTCTCTCACTTCCTCCCTGTGAAGTAAACAAAAAAAGAGAATTCGTTGGCTTAATTCAATTACGGTTCTGTATCGGATTAACGGAAAGTTCATAAAGACCTTAACAGTAGCACATCTTGTTTCGAATATTCGCGAATACCGTTCACTGCATGGATGCAAACCAACAGGACAACGTACAGGATACATTTAAAAAATGTCAGTAGATTGCTGTCCCGCAATGTTTTTGTTGTTGACATATTTTCTATTTTGATTTGCGGTGCTTCATCCGCTTCTGACGTGTGCTGTCATTCCAATGATGATGTGTGAGTGACTTTGTGTTTGTGGTGCATGAGTGTGGTGTGGTCTAACATACCATTAGCTTCAGTATGTTTTTACACTTTGGTAACCTGTGCGTTAGAAGTGCTGCCTCTTCACTTAAAGCGGCAAAATTTCGAATTAAATTTGATATTTGTTGATCAATCCAAAGTTCTGAAAGAACAGGTTAAGACAACCACGAAGGCGGGTGACACCAAATTTTGTAAACAAACAGTGTGAGAAATCAACTTGAAGAAAATAGTTTTCTCGAAAATTCAGAATTTTGTTTTTGTTAAGTTCCACTTTACATACAAACTTCGCAGCCGTTGACGCAATTGTGTGTCACCGCCTTCGTAATCAACTCTGAGTTGTCTTAAC